>NC_142941.1:11672553-11680053 GCF_046866305.1 Octopus bimaculoides
TCCGTCGGTTACGACAACCAAGGTTCCAGTTGATCCGGTCAACAGAACAACCTGCTCGTGAAATTAACGTGCAAGTGGCTGAGCACTCCACAGACATGTGTACCCTTAACGTAGTTCTCAGGGAAATTCAGCGTGACACAGATTGGGACAAGGCTGGCCCTTTGAAATACAAGTACAACAGAAACAGGAAGAAAGCGTGAAAGAAAGTTGTGGTGAAAGAGTACAGCAAGGTTCGCCACCATCCCCTGCCGGAGCCTCGTGGAACTTTAGGTGTTTTCGCTAAATAAACACTCACAACGCCCGGGTTGGGAATCGAAACTGCGATCCTACCACTGCGAGTCCGCTGCCCTAACCACTGGGCCATTGTGCTTCCACAAAAGTACAAATATACATATCACCTCTCTCGTATGAATGATTTTGCAATCGGTTTGAATAAACGATTGCTCACGCGGCTTGATAAACAAAAAATACTTATTAAATTATATAATGGAGCTTACTATGAATTTTATTCACCTCTTTTAATCATATCACAATTGTCGGGCGTGACTAATTGCTTGAAAATCTATTGATTATTTTGAACATCTACTTGTTCCGTTGCAAATAAAAATTCTAGAATGGTATCTTGCTCTTTTCCTCATCCTATGTGCTATCATTCAGCTATTTGGAAACGTAATGGGCATCAGTAAATATCCTTTCTTTTATAAGCACAAGGCCTGAAATTTTGATCGATATAATCGACTTACCCCGCCTCTCAACAATTCCTGGCTCTGTACCAAAATTTGAGAATATCATTTTATATTTGGTTCCACTTTGTTGTGACTAGTCGTGATACTTTATGGCTTGGGAATATCAGTAGACCATTTTCTGACTATTGAAAACAATGTGAATACTGTATATAGTATTCAATTTACATAGCTGTAATTTTATTGTCAGCTGGTGCTTATAACTTCTGTATGCAGAAGTTCCTTGGTAAAGGGTTAACTAATTAATCTCCGATGGCATCGAAATAACCTTCAACGTAAGGTTATACTTGAATTTGTTACTACTCCACAACAAGCTTTTATTGTAATTTATTTTATGTTCTGGGTTTCTCATTTCAAATACCCATGTACAACTTTTGTTGGTAAACTTGAATTTTCAATGCCCTTTGGGAAGAGGTCAATGTCCGATTTTATTTCATGTTTCTCTTCATATTTCTATTAATGATTCCATTTTCATATTTGTAAACATGATCAAGGTATTTTTAGAGATCGCTTTTTAGTTTATTTCTGAGAGATGGGAATTCGCTGATATAATATTAGGCTCGTGTTTTTCTATGATGTTACTGTTACTGAGAAAAATATAAAATATAAAGATTTCTCTTGAAAGTGAAATAATTAGCAACATAGACCAGTTTCTTAGAACTTAGAAGACAACAGATCGAATTTAGAAGTTTTGATAAGCGTTGCATTAAGTCTGGAGAAGAATGAAGTACTCAAGGTGTTATAAGATGTGTGAGAACATTAAGTCCCTAAAATGTTAGTGAATGACACAAACTGATATTTGTTCGACTCGCTATAATAATCTTTTCTATTCTAGGCACAAGGCCCAAAATTGTTGGAGAGCGGGTCAGTCGATTAGATCGACTCCCTAGTACGCAACTGATATTTAATTTAACGACCTCAAAAGGATCAAAGGCAATGTCAACTTCGGCGGAATTTGAACTCAGAACGTAAAGGCAAACGAAATACCGCTAACCATTTCGCCCGGCGTACTAACGTTTCTGCCAGTTCGACGCCTTGTACTCACTTTAATAGCAAAAAGGATTTACACAAATACGTATGAATATCTATACACACACCTATGTATGTTCGAAAGCGCAAAAACCTACATACACATACATATGTATTATGCATGTATATATCTACCGACCCCTCTCTCTCACTCTCTCTCTCACTCTCTCTATCTCCCTTTTACTCGCTCTCTCTCTCTTTCTGTGTTTAGATATATATGTACACATACATACAGACGCACATGTATGCGCGTGTGCACGTGTGTGTGCACGCACGTATGTGCGTGTGTGTTTGTTTTCTGTTCACATAATGTAATAAAGTGTTCCCCCTGAAGAGAACCGTTGTGAATTTGTTTCCAATTTGGTTACGAATACCTACTGCAGGGAATGCAAATATCCACAATGGCAAAACGGCCACAGGGAACAACTGGCACAAACTGTATATTCTATTTCATACGTAATCATAAATATATATATATATATATATATATATATATATATATATATATATATATATATATATATATATAATTATTATCTCTCTCCTTGCTTTTCTTTTTGCTTTTCTTTTTTCTACTTTCTTTCTTTATCCCTCTCTTTCTGTTTTCGATTTGACCTTACAAATACATTCCCTATTTTTAAGTCACTTTAAATAAACCCTCGATTCAATAGCATTGTGTACAGACTCTATACTTGGAATGACCAATTTTAAATACTATTGGATTTTACTCACAAGGTATTGGAATCTTATATGTATACCATTCTGCCTAAATAATGGATCTACAAATGCAATATCCCTGCATATCTCACATCTATTTTCATTCCTCTACTTCACTCTCTATTTCACATCTTATCTAAATTAACTATTGCTTAACCATCTTCTCACACCGTCTCCGATGAAGGGATATAATAAATATCCTGGAAACAGTCGTAGCCATGTGTTGAAAATCCTTTTTGGGGGTTTGAATAATTTCCCTCTTGAACAACCCTTATACAGGGACCTTTTGAGCGTGATGGGTTACTCGACATGAAGAAAATTCTAACTGGGCCCCACCTACAAGGTCATTCGCTGTTTATCTTGGTATGGGATCACCATGTCGCACGCATATGATTGTGATGCATGTGGTTAGCGTACCCTTATCAGGCGGGTAGTCATTATGGGTATAATGGGCTTTGTACATTAGATACTTTGATGGCATGCGCTGGTCCTTCACTCACTGCTACTACTGACAAAAAAATTAATAATAATAATAATAATAATAATTCAAACTCAAAACGTAGAGCGTGTTAATGATTCTGTCAGCTCGTCGCCTTGTTGGTTACATCGACTCCGGTACTTCACTGGTACTTTTTTTTTTATCAAGCCCAAAGCAGACTGCGTACGGATGTATTAGCTATACGCTTATGATTAACAATATCTTACAACTAAAAGGTGGAGTAAACGGGAAGACTGCAGATTCTAAGCAAGTTCACACGTTGTGTGTTACATTGGGTACAAGTAGGATTCAGGTGGGAAATTGATGTAGAATTCCGCTTTGAAAAACGCGCCAAGAATACTGTACAAAAAGGAAAATTAGTATAAACGAGTGATAATATATTACATAGAAAAAGACCGATATAACAGAATTACACCGCGTGTACTCTTACAAATAGAAGGAATTAATGAGTGCAACAAATGCAAATGAAAGGAAATGCCATGGGGGAATATCATAGAAGTATTATATTGAATAAGTTGTAGTTATAATATTTCCAATTTTGAGTTAAGTGAATTAGTAAGACTAAAAGGGAACGTAAGAAAATAACAAGTGCAATTTCGAATACATCACCAAAAAGTCGATATGCGATTATATTGACTGTGAAGAAATGGTGTTAGGGTGGTCTTCTCCATCTAGAAAATCTATTATAAAATATCTCTCCTGTTATAATACGAAATTGTCTGATGAGGAATAAAGAAAGAAACTAACAGAAAGAGCTTTATAGCGTGAACAAAAACTCAATTTGCTTTCGCTCTCCGGGGAGCCTAATAAATATAAGACATCAGCACGGGTAACAGACTGCTGTGAAGATGATGAAGAAACAATAATATGATGCATTAAGAAACTAAATTAAAACCTGAACTAATACAAAATATCGTACTAAGACTTTTAGCTAGAATAGACCCTCCATGGTCGATACCCGACAAGACTGCAGAAAGACAAGGCAAGAAAGAAAAAAGAGAAACCTTCAGGAATTCCGCATTGGCTGAGAAGCGCAGAACTAAAATTCCAGATGGAAAAATTTGAAGGCAGCTAAAATAATTAAATAAGTAAATAAAAATAATGAAGACTTCCTTTTGGACATTAACAAAGGCATATTCAATGAAAGTGGAAAAGTAATTAGAGACTAAGTGAGAGCGATGAAGAAATAGTCAGCCATATTGTGTTCTGTAAGAAAAGTCTCAACCAAGTTTGAACATGAATAGGCAACGTAAAGACAATGATTTTATATAATGCACATACATATATATGCATGAATACATGAATATATACATGTATGTATATATATATATATATATATATATATATATATATATATATATATATATATATATATATATGCAAATATATATATGTATACATATATATGTATATAAATCGAAATATTAATATTTCTAAATCTCTCTAAAGAAGACTACGTCAGCGGTACTGGATATTAATAGTTATTGCCAAGCCAGCATGGCAGTCCAGGAAAAGAGGACGAATGCTGCCGTTGATTAGCTCCAAGAGGCCATCGCCTCTAGCTAGCTATGTGACACACAAGCCTGTGTCCACTATAACCTTCGAACAGGGAGGTCAGTAGCTTCCCCTTGCTGGTTCAACATCCACAGACTAGTTTCAGGGTATTTGTCCCTTATCAATGTGGAGTAGCCGTACCTCTGCAGGCGTCGCTGCTGACCGTCTGTTCGAAGGTTTATTTACCTATATTCAGTAGAATACATCCACTGGTTTTCAAAAATCGAAATATTAATATCGAAATATTAATATTTTTTGCATAGGGGCCTGAAACCCAAACCATTTGGTTGGGAAGCGCTCGAAGCTTCCCAAGACTCAATTTTATTTTACATGAGGAAAGTGTGTTGTAGGCATTATTTTCCTCTGTTCGATTTCACGAAAAGTGCATCGAGTAGCAGGGACCTCTCTCTCTCTCTCTCTTTCTCTCTCTCTCTCTCTCTCTCTCTCTCTCTCTCTCTCATGTCTTTATTGATTTAATAAAGGCTCTTAACATTACTTCCAGGGAACCAGAAGGGAACATATTTAGAAATTTGCACTAAAACCTTTGAATTTGTTGCAGAAACTAAACCGCAACATGAAGTTTAGCGTCGCATTCAACAAGTATCTTTCTGACGAAATTACTGGAGATGGAAAAAGGGAAAAATACGCTATGCCAGTTCATAAATTGTTTACTATTTTCTTTCTGGTTGTTATTTATGCATTCGAAAATTGTCATATATATAAGTATGTACTTGAGGTTCGGAACGATAGACGATATCTTTCATCTTCAGAGATTCCAGTGCAAGTCTATGACATTCAAAATATTGATCCAAGAACTGCTTCTCAGATATTCTACTGTTTTTGTTGCTCGTGCTGAAAACGACACGCTACTTATAATGGATCGATTTCCAAATGCATGTCTTGCCTTTGGCCTCACAATAAGCTTGAAGAAGACAAACATAATATTCAGTCGTGCACTCCGTGAACCTTGCGTTGAACCAAACAACTTTGTGAATGACACCATGGTATATGATTAGAAGTTGGTAGATACATTCTTATATTTTTAAGAATGCTTTGTAAAGAAGCCCATATTACTCCATATGGATCATGTGACCGGTTTTCTGGTTTGTCTAGCGTATATATTCCTACTTGGACGGGACGATAATCCGTCGTAGTATTACTCATTTTTTTTCCGGCTGGGTGGACTGGAGTAACGTGAATCACAGTTTATCGCTAGGCAAATGCCCTGAGTATGACATATTGTATGGGCCCCAAAAACGAGTCGTCCTCGGCAGAGTTTATGTTCGATAAACCGGAAACGGAAAACTGGAAACCGGAAACCTTCCACAAAATAAATCTATAATCACGGATGTTTGGATACCGTAAAAACACAGGATACAAAACCGTAATAACCCGAGATTAGTATAAGAAATCGAATAACACCTAAGGAAGTGCGTTAAGAAAGGACGCAGATTGTTTGAGATAGGACCACAGATTAAACAAGCTGTACTAAAACATCATCATCATCGTCGTCGTCGTCGTCGTCATCAGCAACAACAACAACGATGACGATGACGACGAGCCATGGCTATTTCTGTCTCGAGTATTAGGGCATATAGGACGGGTTACCGGGTTTCCATGGTGTACATGTGACTGACAGCTCAACATTTCTTCTGAACAGGTTACCATTCCATCGTAGTGTCACTCACTTACGGCTGAGTCGACTGGAGCATCTTGGAATGAAGCGTTTCGATCAAGATCACAACGCAGTGTCAGGTCCGAGAGTAGAAACTATGATCGACCCCTAGTACTTGTTCTATCGGTGTCTTTTGCTGAACGGCTAAGTTACGGGGACGTAAACACACCAGCATCGGTTGTCAAGCGATGGGGTGTCGGTCTTATTACTTTCCCTACCCACTGCCATCGGTGCTTCACATTTTTATAGAGAACGCACTTCTCGTCACCAGTCACTATTGGGTTCAGAAATGGTTCATTCATGAGACGTGACAACAAAGAAGAGCACACATTCACTCTCTGCGCGCTATTAGATTCCGAAAGTTAGCAAGGAATCTATTGACCCAAATTGCTGACTTTTCCGATGGTACGCAGGTGTCGATGAATGGTTAAATGACCAAATCCAAGCTTCTCTGCTAGTTCCTCAACAGTTACGATGGAATTTTGTTCCACCAGGGTTTGCAGGACGTGCTCGTCGAGCTGTACAGATTTTCTAGGACGAGGCTCGTCTTCTAGGCTGTAGTTTTCGGCTCAGAATTTCTGGAACCACCGCTGACGCTGGCTTACGCTTATTGTCCAATCCCCATATGCTGCATTAATATTCCTCGCAATTTCCGTTCCATTATTACTTTGTTGAACTCATAAAGCAAAATATGCCGAATATGCTACTTTGTCACTTCCATTATAGCTTTGAAAAAATACTGTTAAAATCGAACTGCACTCTTCAAAACTTAAACTAAGAATAAGTACAAGGTAAAATTACTACCTGCTTTTATGGCAACTTGATCCAGGTAGTTTATCTCATCCCCATCCGACTTTTAGTTCATGTAATTGAAAATACCGCATAAGTTATGGAATGGCCCGATATATATATGTATATATATATATATATATATATATATATATATATATATATATATATATATATATATATCAATATATTATAAACTAACTACCAACAAAAAAAATTGGTAAGCTAACTCAAAAAATCATCATCAAAAACGCAGAAAAAAACGACAGTGAAGGTATGCAGACTCTTCAAGAATCGATCCTTTTGGTTATATTAATAATAATAAAGGAGTTACGGCGCAAAAACGTATATATTTACGGTGGGATCTTGTTCATTTGAATATATACGTTTTTGCGTCGTAGCTCCTTTATTATATATATATATATATATATATATATATAGTATATATATATATATATATATATATATATATATATGTGTGTGTGTGTGTGTGT
>NC_142941.1:11685053-11702553 GCF_046866305.1 Octopus bimaculoides
ATGTGGATAATCTTGTGAGAAACTGTATACATTGCTGCAAAGTGTTTCGTCGAGTTGCTTTACATTGGAAGTTTAGCACAGATCAATAAAATAAGTACTGTAATGAAACAAGGATTGCGGATCGATATATTTGACTAAAACTGTTCCTGACAGTCCCCCAATATCGCTGCAGTCCAATGTACAATGCTTGAAAAAAAAACTATTTAAGACAACACTTCCAATATGTGTGTACTGCCGTATTCTTCTTCTTTCGCTTTGTGTTTTTAGTGTCTGTTCGTTATTCTACTTCTTGCAATTCATGCGTGTGTATGTGTGCGTGCATATATATATATATATATATATATATATATATATATATATATGTGTGTGTGTGTGTGTGTGTGTGTGTGTGTGTATACACACACATAAACACACACACACATAAATAGGTTACTAAAAGTACACATTTCCCATTTATGAAATACTCCGCTGAGATTTTTATATTCTATAAACCGGTGATGATCTTCACCTGAAAAGGCGGATACGAATAAACTAATGACGAACCATAGGAATACCACATTTGGGAGTCTAAAGCATAGATTAAAATTGGTTAAAGAGATGATAGAATATATGAAGATAGTTGGCGAAAGGATGGACTTTTAATTTTAATACAAGTTCTCAGCTTAGAAAGATATCATGCAACGCAGAAGAATTTCTATGTAGGAATATTAATAATTTAGATACGATATTGCTATAAAACTGTGAAATATGTTTATAAATTTTTGAGCGGTTCGGATTTAGTCTGTTGAGAGAACAATAAACAATATTTTGTAACTTCTGGGGAAATAGTTTGTCATATTTAAAAGGGGGATTGGATAGAGGTAAATGTGTCTGCTAGGTGTGGGAGGGGTTCATAACTGTATCTAAGCAACTATACATGTGCACACATAACCACGCACGTGTTCATATATACATAATGTATGCTACATAACCACAGGCATCCGGGTTCAGTTGTACTGTGCGGCACTCTCACCGTGTGTCTTCTACTAAAGTGTCTTCTACAAAGCTTAGGGAACAGATCCGATAGATGCAAACTGAAAGGAGTGGCTGTGGGATAAGAAGCATGCTTCTCAACCACATCGTTTCGGGTGTCTTCTACTATAGCCTCGTCTTCTACTATAGCGAGTGTCTTCTACTATAGCCTCGGGCTGACCAATGCTTTGTATGTGGGTTTGGGAGATGGAAATTGAAAGAAACCTGTCGTATATGTGTGTGTGTGTGTGTGTGTGTGCATTCTTTCGTGTCTTCAGCTTCGAAAACCAGGTCTACCTTTCACAACCTAATAAGTACGATTCCACGATTCCACCACATTAGAAAAACAAAGAGTACGTCTAGTGATGAGCGTTAAGCTTGGCCAAGCTAAGGAAGTATTTGACGACCGTATGTGAGGATGAGAAAGAGCAGAGAAATGCATGCTTTCTAAAATCCAGTGACGTCATTCACAGCCAAATTTTCTCATAGATGTCTTGGAGAAGAGTTTTCTTCTGAGACTATTACAGCAGTGAAGGGTCTTCTTATGTCCGAGTGTACTCAAACGTGGTAAATATTATTTTACATGAATTACATTTTATTGAAAGTTATTTCTTGCAACTTTAATATTTAATTCTAGTTTGAGATCAAGCTTTGTGAGCATCTGCTAATGTACAATATGATTGATTTGTAGTTATCGGGTTGTGCATGACAGTGTTTGTAGTTGACAACACGAAATAACACTGTGATGAATGCATCCTACGATCCAATGACACCATGGGTAGTCCAGTGTGTTTTCACACATGTTGTTTCTGAGGAAGTTTGTTTTTTTTCCCCGAGACTATTTCTTCGCCGAAAGGTCTTTTCTCGTCCGTGTGTGCTCGAGCATTTTGCGTATTTTACATGAATATGGCGAATATTCTTTATAACAAAAGCATCATCGATCAAACTTCATTTTCAGTAAGAAATAAAAGGGAAAAAATACGGTTTATGATTTTATTCAGCTTTTTGTTGGGTATATAGCCCTAACTTAAAATCAAAAAGCTAAAAAGGAATTTTAAATGTTTTTTTTTTTATATATAGATTTGTCACAGATACCGTCTAGTAAGAAAATTTTCTACCGAGTCTACCGCTGCAGCGAAATATCTTTCCACTCCGAATTTACTGAACGTGTTAACTCTAACATAACACGCATTTAATAAGTTTTCTTTGCAAGTGAAATAGGAAAAAATATTATGGATCAAAATATGGCTTCATGATTATAAAATCTTTAGGGAATAAATCGATAATCGAAGTCAGACGGTAAAAAAGTAAGAAAAAAACTAACTTATTCAATATACAAAATCCAAAAAATGCTATCATTCTCACACGCATAAAAAGTCAGATCTATAAACATACTAGTAGGCGTTGAAGATGTAATTTCGCTAACTTTCATCACCAACAAGTAAATTTCTGACATAGGATCGTCTTTGAGTTTGAAAACCTGCTGGAATAATTTATATAAAATAGAATAATTTTGTTATCAAGCTCCAGAAGATTCTAGAAGGATGTGATCTTTTATTATTTTTTTATTAGTTCAGAATATATTTAAATATTTTTGTTACATAGAATATTTGATCTCAGTATTAATGGATCTAGCTCTTTTACTTTCTTACATGTATGTTATGTCCTTGCTGCCTCTATTTAAATGGATTGTGTCTCTGTGCGTGTCTGTATGTGTGTATGAGTGAGTATGAGAGCGTGTATGCGTGTGCCTGTGTGTGCACGTATGTGTGCGTGGGTGTGCATATGTGTATGTACATATGCATACATATATATATATATATATATATATATATATATATATATATATATGTATATATATATATATATATATATATATATATATATATATATATATATATATATATGTATGTATGTATGTATATATATATTTATATAAGGGCATTACTACAGAATAATGCCACACACTAGACTTCCGAAATAAACACATTTTAGTACCGAATGCGAGGAAAGCAGCCAACAGAAGAAACCAACTTTCTTTTAAATATATATATATATATATATATATATATATATATATATATATATATATATATATATATATATATATATATATATATATATATATATATATATATATATATATATATATATATATATATATATATGTATATATATATATATATGTATAAATATATATGTATAAATATGTATGTGCGTTAGAGAGATAGTTATACACACTCACACATACACACACACACACACACACATATATATATATATATATATATATATATATATATATATTTATATAATTCACGATCCTATTGATACTGTTGCCTGCGATTCAATTCATCATACACGCATACAAAACCGACACATGCATACCCATTCAGATACACAGACACACAGAAGTACAAGCAAATATACATGCAGACGTATAAAATCAACAGCTACTTATGTTTGTGAAACTAGAATCCCTTTGAATCTGAAAATCTTGCAGACGAATATTTTTTAAATCGCCGTATTCTCTAATATTAGGCAAAAAATAATGGGTTAGCCATATCTGAAAACGCCAACGGACACACGGTAGATGCAGTAGTTTCAGTGTAAAATATGAATAACTTATAAATTGAATTATAGTTACGATCCTCGGATCTCCTCTTGATTTTCCTACCAACATACATGAAACATTTAATATAGTTAATGAAATTCTTATATCAACTTTAGTTCATACATTTTAATGAAATCCTAAATATCATAAGTAGAAATGTTACCAATTTGCATTCAACTAAATAAATAGTCAATAGCGTAACCTCTTACTCCAAAATAGCAAAATAGTGTCTTGCCAGATACCGGATATAAAAGCATAAGTCTCTTAATCCCTCAATTTTCCAAACTAGGAGTAAGTGACTAAATATCCTTTAGCTTACACGTCTCTTGACACTAAATCTTAAGCTTATTATCCCTGAAACCTAACAAGCACTATCTGTAATCACTTCCCCATTAGCAATAAATATATAAAATTATTTGATAATTATAGTCTTGCGTTAAATTACAGTTAGATCACCAATATGAAGAATATAATTTCCGATATAACACGAAAAATGACTGGGAACACCATGTAGAATCGCTACGCCTGACCGCTATAAACGTCTTCTATAATGCAGAAGCCATAAGGTTATTTCCACCGAACTAAACGAAAGCAGATCAAATCTTAATATTATATACGTATACTATACAGGCATAACCAAGGCATAACCACAGTTCATCATTTATCTGAATAAACTTGTCAATTACAAGAAATCGTTACTAAAAAATCAAGACCATATACGAGCAGAAATAAAGATGTGAGCGTTCATAGCAAAAGATGGGATGTTCCTTAAAAACTGCGTAATGCTGAACTATATTTAAGTATGAAATGCAAAATGTAAGAAAATATAGACATTTCGAGAAACACCTGCTATACAACTAACTCTCACTACCACTGCCTGACTGACTATATCCCCATTCAACCATACACGTATTCATACAGAAATGTTTATAATGGTACAACCTATCTGTGACTGAATCGCCCCTTAGGGTGCATTTCTTGTCATCACAGGGTGATGACTAAAATTATATTACTCGAGAGTGGCAAATTTTTATATCATCATCATTGAAGTAAGGATACGGAAAACCTCAGACTATTTTGGTTTAAATATATACAAGGGGCGTACTCTATGCACTTAGATTTAAAGATCTTCAACGTATAACTAATATCTTTCTCAGCGTTATTTTAATGAGGCAGTCTCTCGGTGCGCCAACATGTGTAATTTCTTTTTAAAAATTTCAATTAGCAATTTCTTTAATGTGACGAAATAAGTATGTCACAAAATTAATTGCCGTCTATTATTCAGTAACCACAAGCTTCATCCTAGAGTCTTTTTAACCTTTATCAATTAAGGTCATTCAAATAATCTAAACCCAGATTCTTTTCAGACTATTTCAGGCATCTCAATAAAACTGGATCCTTTCAGTTACCGGTCAGTAAACTTCCACGTCTCCAGTTATGCATTTTTGGAAAAGTTCAATTGTGGAATTAAACATTTTAAAACCTGAATTTCTGGCAAAGGTTTATCCGAAGTGATAGCGGGTTCTATCCACTTCGAGTGTCCACCTATTCACTGTAACAAATACCGAATTTTTTTCATGGAAAACGTCACTGCAAACGGTATAGATAACAGAATTTAAATCTAAGTTTATGCCTATGCAATTTTCGAAGATCATATCGCTGCGGTTAAGGCTTCAAAGAAAATATCAGGATTTTAAATCTACTTAAATCGACTTACACTCTCACACATCAAAGCTTACTCGAACCGTTTTTAAGTCTAAATGTAATAATGCACTCACACTTTGATCTTATTTTTTTAATGTTATTAAAATAGAAAATTCTCGATTTCAATTGTTCTCTTGTTTTGGTTGGAACGAAAGCAAAATCTTTTTGCGCGTTTTCGATAATTTTCAGCGTTGTTGAAAGAGCCCACACATACACATTTCCTGTGCTTTTATGAAAAGACATTTTTGTTATTTTTTCAGTATAGAAATTATTTTAAAATTATTATTCATTTTTGCACTAAAATAATTAAGACTAGTAATTAAGACAGGATGAGGATGGGGAGAAAATTTACAATATAAATATTTAGGAGTGAGAAATCGGGCACAATGATTTAAATTACGAATAAATATATGAAGATTAATTTTAATTATTTCGTTGCGAGGAACTCGGAACAACGATTTTAAAAAAAATTTAGTTCACACTTAAGTAAAATAATTTTCCTCGTTCTTTTCCGTTGTTATTTTTCTCGTTTCAGCGTTTACATATGTTCATTATTCTGTTTTATAGACGGGTCACGTAGAAAACCAACAGCTGAATATAGAGCAGTAACCGTTGAAATATTTTCAATACAAATATCTCCATTCCAGCTGACAGAAATTATTTGAAATGCTAAACTGAGGAAATGGTAGTCTCCATAAGTAGCCTTCTATTTCCTCTGTTTAACGTTTCAAATAACATTTTCCAATACAAAAAGCTCATATCGGAAATATTTTAGTACTTATTATTATGATGGAGATTTTCTGATCAGACACCCTTACACGGAAATTTTCCGTAATATTGGCCTTCATAGTATATTGTACCATACCTATAAAGCGTGAAAAAAACCATCGACGTATCTTCTAGTTTCTAAAAGAACGCTTACCATATTGACACGTTAATAATACACTTTTCTCACCATACAAAATATTTCAAGCGTCTACACAAATGAGCTTGGACAATTTTATCCAGATACGTCTAGCTTCCGAATTAATTCATCATGGCTGAATTTAAAGTAAAATGACGAAGTTTACAGAATATGTTCCGTCCCCGCTTCTTACCGTTTCAATCTACATTGTAAGCTGTAAATGACCGAGGAATTTCTTTTTATTCCAAGCCTCATATTTAGTTTTATAATATATCACATTTCGTTCAATCTTACCCGTCAACAGTTCAAACTGCCTGAAGATATGGTCTGGTTAAAAAAATCATCTAATGTAATACATTAATGAACAAATAAACAATCACGCAATAGAAACATACATAGCATAATTTAAATAACATTTTTATTTATATCTTTTACACTCCGCTCCCAGATTCACACATATGCATGAGAACGTTGAGGCTTTCAGATATAGAACATAGAATCATGATTATGAAATACCGATACAAAAGAAATGGTATACAGTATACAACAGAAACGTGTCTCAAGGAGTGACACGGTAACTACATATGGCTTTATGTCAATCCATATGGAGAAGGAAATTAAGGAAAATCGACAGGATATTGTTGTGAAAAACTACCAATAAAAGGATGTACCTCTCAGTAGATGTATCAGTTCAATCAGCCGATTATGAAATTCTTATAGAAATAGACAAATTATCCAATTATAAAGATCTGAAAATAGAAATATCTAAAACGTGGTTGGCCCGAAAGTAGAAAAAAAATCGTATACTACTATTAGTACTGCTTCAAATATCTCTATCTTTAGAAGTAAAGACAGAAAGTAAGGCGGAAAATTAGGGACCAATTTTCTTTCATATTGTTGCTGTTTCATAAATCCTGTTTGCTGATGATCACAGATCTAATCCAACTTGGCAAGGAGCTCATTCGTACACGTCCGTCATGTTTGTTATTCGCTGCGTAATTGTCATTATTATTATTATTATTATTATTACTACTACTACTACTACTACTACTACTACTACTACTACTACTACTACTACTACTACTACTACTACTATCATTCATGGTATACACGGATGCTTTACATTCGGAATCGATGTCCTTGAGACCGGGCCTCAACCAGTTTCCTTAAATATCGAAGACCTTTTTTACAATCCCTGCCGTTTCCGACAGAGCAGATTTCTGTATTAATGCAACTTTTGAAGTTACACTACTCTCAATAAGAGAGCTGTTAAATCTGATGGTGACGGTTTCTAATTCCCCTAAGACAACTGGGATTACTTTTGTTGAAACCCTTCACAGTCTTCATATTTCCCTAGACTAATCCTCACGTTTTAATAGTCTCTCCTGTTATTTGACC
The DNA here is from genome assembly GCF_046866305.1 of Octopus bimaculoides. Classification (NCBI taxonomy): domain Eukaryota; kingdom Metazoa; phylum Mollusca; class Cephalopoda; order Octopoda; family Octopodidae; genus Octopus; species Octopus bimaculoides. The sequence continues at coordinate 11,692,685 of NC_142941.1, forward strand.
CCGCAATGATGTCTGCAGGTATAGCCACATCTATGATGATGCACACTGTATCATTTTTATCATCCTCATCATCATCATTATTATTATTATTGTTATTATTATTATTATTATTATTATTATTATTATTATTATTATTAACAACCGAGAGTGTAAAATGTTGTGTAGGAAACTAATCAAGTTTATTTTTTTCCCAGAAATAACACAAAAGAGAGGACGTTATAAACCAAATCAACACAGCATAGAGTGAAGACGAAATCAATAGAGTCTCGTAATGTCTCTCTCTACTTCAATGCAATTAAATTCATTGTACAAGATGTTTAAAAAATATAAAAAGAATGGAACAACCCTGTTGCTGTTGAATAATATTTTTTTGTCTTTATTTTTGATTTGTGTTTTTTATTTTCTTTTGTTTTTATTAATTTTTTTTCTTTTTTTCATTTTGTTTCTTCTTTTTTTCTCTCTCTCTACGCATGTTGAAATAGTCGCTCAGTAATTTAACTGGAATGAAAATTATCGGAATGTGTCCTTCCTGCTTGTCTCAAGGACGTAAACAGCATAACTTTAAATGAAACATCTTGAACGGCTTAGGACAGCTGAATAAAATAATAATAATAATAATAAATTGCGTTACAACCGTAGTTGCTGCTTCTGGTTTTTGTTCCACAAGTCGTAGCACTGAACGCGTAGATGCTATGATCAAAGCAAAAGCTTTCCAGTCGTACTCATCTGGTTGAAAGCAGTTCATTCACTCTTCTTAGAACCTCTAACGCCAGTCGTAACCTCATGAATGTCCCGACTTCCCCCTGTTGTAATCCTTTTTTATTGTAGACTACATAATTGAAGTGGAGGCGCGTGGCTTAGTGGTTAGGGTGTCAGCACCATGATCGTAAGATTGTGCTTTCGATTCTTGAGCAAAACACTGCATTTCACGTTGCTCCAGTCCAGTCAGCTGGCAAAAATGAGTGACGCTGCGATGGACTGGCGTCCCGTCCAGCTGGGGAACACAAACGCCATTGAAACTGGGAAACCGGGCCCATGAGCCTGGCTAGGCTTTGAAAGAGCGACGTTTATCGTTTTTTACATAATTGAAAGTGCTTTTTTTCTAAGGCAGTAAATAGGATGTGATTTGGGGCATAGTTAAACTGCTATATTTAATAGGTCACATGATTAAATGCAAACTTCCTTTTCATTCTCAGTATAAATGAAATGGATATGAGTAAGTAGATAGGCGAGGGTCTTATCTCCTACAGGTTAGCGATTCTAACTCTAAATCTTTCTAGGAAATACTGTAAGTTTTGAATAAAATTTCATACATCTTTAGACATCAGAAAAATTGTTGTGGTTGTGGCTCTCATGCATGTGGCGTGATGTGATGATCTCATATCAAGATAAACTGCACATGACATTCTAGGTAGGACCCTGTTAGAATTTTCATCAGGTCGAATAGCCCGTTTCCTGTAGATATTGTTCTGAGTATGCTCACAGAGGATATCCGCAGACTTTGCAAAATAATTGATTATTTACCATTGTAGCCCTGACTGACTTCTGCAAAAGAAATTTCCCTTGGAATTATGGGTAATGTAGAGGGTGACGGTGTGTAAGACAATTCATTAGTATTCAGCATTTAAACCAATCATATTCAGTCAGACACGACCTTTCTCACTTATTCTATAACGTCGTTCTAAAAATAAACAATTACATCATCGAAATCTTGACACTATGAGATAATGCGTGATTACTTCAATGCAATGTAAATAAATAAGCATTGCATATTTGATAAAGTGATCTGAATGCTAAATGATTAAATGCAATTCTATGTATCGACCTGCGGCATCTTAATCACCCAGCCTTACTTTGATTTGATGACAGAAATTATAATTTAATATGGCTCTGCATGCCGTTATCAAAACGTGTATTTTTATATTTTTATATTGATTTTGACTGCTTTATAACTGTTTTTGTTTTCACCGTTTACATGGATGGATTGGTTTTTTTGTATTTTATTATATTGCGCATTCAAATCTCGCCTTAAGCGACATTGTCTTCCATATTTACAGACAGATTAAATAAACTAAGTGATGAACTTGAGGTCATTTCATCAACTGTACCCCTGTGCGGGCAAGTAGTTAAACTAAAGAATTATTGTAAGAGTAATTCTAATTGTGCCAATTGTGAATTGAAATTGCTTTTGGGCCATACACACAAAAAATTAAAGCAGGCCTCTACATTGATCGCCCCTAGTTATTTTTATGTTTATGTAAATTATAGTTTGTGGCTACGCAAAATGGGTTCCTATTTTAGAAGAGGAGAAGCGGTAAGTGATATTCATGAAGTTCCCATTTGTAACAGAGCTGTGAATTAAGTGAGTGAGTTTAAACCTGCAATTGTAACCGCTTGTCGTTCTCGAATTGCTTCCACCGTTAGTGCTTTCTGTTATATTAGATTTCTAATCTGAAATGTCTGAAGGTAGCACAAGGTTACACACTTTGGGAAATGTTTTCTTCATTTCCGGTTCGTGCTGTACATGAAGCCATCCTTTAACTATTCTTGTAAAATATCAGTTTTTCTACGAAAGGAGATTGGTAAGCACACGCTCAGCCTTTTATCCAGCATCTATCAAGTGATGCTTAAATAGCATTTTTCACTTAGAAACCAGATAAATCTCGACAAATTAGTTGCAAATTTACTTTCAGAATTAACCAGGGAATAACAGTGCTGATAAATCCAAGGTTTAAACCTATTCTCAGTCAACATATTGTAAGAATTTACTCTCAAGTTCCCCTCAAATATCTCTTTATGAAATATTTTAATGGCTGTGACAAAGAATTTATATCAAGAGAATGATTTTCCTGGCAGATAAAATTCAGCTAGGAGCACGATTGGAAGCATTTTGCTTGAAAGTGTTTAGCATTTAATGGAATTATCAAAGTTTTTACATGCAGAATAGCTTATGTTAATACAATTTAAGTTGAAAATATTATGGTATGGCCAACTCGTTGGAAGATGTTTCATGGAGTTAAGAATTTCTTTGGCTAATTTAATTACTGTAATTTAACCTGAATTCAAAGCTAATTACATTCCGAATATACACTATGTCATTATAGTAATGAGACGCACTGGCAAACATGGCTTCATCTGCAGATAACGATAACATACAACGACTTATGCTGTGGACTAAATTGCATGAGATGCAAGCTGGGAGATCAGACTCTTAATTTACACAACATCATTTCACTATAGGTTTATGGTACGTACGGTCTAACACATTTCTTCGCAACCTAGCGGTTTGGTAAAATAACCGATATGGTATGTACCATAGTTACCGACTTAAAAGAAAAGTACTGGAGTTGATTTGTTCGACTAACCCTTCAAAGTTGTACCACAGCATGGCTATAAGCTAATGACTGAAACAAATAAATGATGAAATATAACGATAGCTCCACTGGGGCTGAGACTGAGCTAAACAACATCAACAACGACAAATATTTCGTCCATGTTTGTTATTAATAAATATATGTAGAGACGTGTGATGACTGGACGTAAAAGCTTAATAGAAATCAATGCTTTGACAAATAATAAATATACAGATAAAAAATAGAATAAAAAATCTTTATAGTTAATAATAGACAAAAGAGTAGAGCTGTAATAAATGAAAGTTTTTACAGCTTCAACCAAACAGCAGATTTTAGCCGCCATCTTTTTCCTGAATGTCTTGGCGATGGTTTCTTTTTCTTTCGAGTCGCATTGTGATTGATTGTTTTAAAATGTACTACTTGTTTTAGACCATCACACACACACACACACACACACACACACACACACACACACACACACACACACACATGAATAATGTGTATGTTTGTGTGTGTATGTTTACATGTGTGTTTGTGTGTATTATCTGTGTGTGAACGTCTGTGAATGTTTAAGAGGCTTGCTCTGTAACCACATGGTTTCTGGTTTAGTGCTAATGGTAGGCCTGTTGGGCAAGTGATTTCTACTATAGCCCCAGACCAAGCAAGGATTTGTGAGTGAATTTGGCGTATGGAAACTGAAAGAAGCCCATCATGTATGTTTATATATGTGTCTTCGTAATCTAGTGTTTCGGCAATAATGACCAATAGTATAAGTACCAGATTGGAAATATGATTAATGCGTTCGATTCTTTCGACTAAACCCAACAAAGCAACGTCTCAGAATTCCTGCAGTCCGATAATTGAAACAAATGAAAGAAATAAAGGATAGGCTGTGTGGTAAGAGATATATGCAAAAAATAATTCCCTCAAATTCCAGGTCTTCCCTCAGTGCTTGTGTTCAGCGAATACCACAGATGACGCACGGATAAACAAAGAAAATACTTTCATACAAGAGTACAAACCAAGATTTAACAAACTTTAACAGAGTACATACACAAATAACTATTCACACACAAAATTCATTCTGCCACTTGTTGGTACGGCTGTGACAAGTGTAAAGACCAGTTGCTTCCCTTTACGCTGGCGGAAATAGGGGGAGACTAACTATAGCGTTTACAAAAGGTCAATAGAGTAGCCAGTGGAGTTGGAAAATTGGGTCTATGGTCTGCATAGAGTAAGGTGGAAAATGCTTTTAAAGTATCCGTACAAATGATCACTTAACCGATGCTCTTCAAATTAGTGCCACTACAGTTGATATTCTTCCTGCATATATCATTGAAGCTCATGCCTGCCTTTTCGAGATTACATTTGACACATAATCCATATGCTACTGGTAGAAGTGCTCTTGTAGTTTTGATGTTTGAGATGAAGAAACAATTGATTTTGAAGGCCCCAGTATGTATCTGAAATGAACTACTAACTAAACTGCGTTGAAGGTATCTGTCTCTTCTAATATAATAGACGCCTTGTGATAAAAAAAAAACAGCAAGCCAATAGAGTTGAAGAATAGATAATAACAGGTTTTAGTGTACGTGTGACCAGTTTAAAAGTAAAAGGAATGGGAATCATATCGACAGAGGTATGCTTGCCAAGTACTTTGATAGCAGTAGTCTGCATGATGTACGAGAGTGCAGCGTCAATATACAACGCAAATATCCAACCAAAATCCAGGAAGTGTACCATGTCCAATTTGGGTTTATTGCCGGTTTCTGTGACGACTGAGGATTTAGAAGATGACAGAAGAGTTGGTGCACGAAGTGTGAGAGGAAGAATATTGGGAGAAGATTAGAAAGCAGTCAATTTACAGTGTATGGAAGTAGATAGGTGGATGGTGTAAATAGCAGCAAAGATATTTAGAAAGCAAACAGCAACATTAGTTATACCGGGAGTGAATTCTATGCAAGGTGGGAAGCGATGGTGCAAGGGATAAATTAGTTTCGTTAATCTCTGGTCAAAGATGGTGGTAACAATGTGGTAGCAAACAGCGCAATGGCAGCTTTGAACTCAGCCTAATAAGTTAAATATGACGGCCTCAGTATGGCTTTCATTGAGGCAGACGTAGTTGGGGCCTCAGTGCTCATAACTACCTTGCTAACAATGACAAATATATAAATCTACAAAGATGATTCGGGTTATTGTCTTAGGACAATAACTCCTTGATGGGGACGTAAGTGCGCCTTTGGGAATTATTTTTAGGACTGTTGGAGCCCATGTCTCTCCAGGAGTCAACAATAGTGATTTCTTCCGAAAGAAAAGAATTAGTAGTAGAAAGAGAGAGAGAGAGAGTGTGTGAGGGGGGGGGAGAAGATTTGAGGCCAATGTAAGAATAGTATTTCATTTATCGACACTGGATGAAGAAACACAAAGTTAATTTGAATTTGAAAAGAATGCTAAAATGATTAATGCAAAGTAATCTCTCTAACGTTCAAATGATCACTTATCTGCTTGCATGCACACAAGCACATACATACATACATACATACATACATACATACGCACATACACGAATATATACATACATACATACACATGAAAACATACATATACACGCAGATACATCAAACATACACACACATATAGTTCACAGATGAGTACCAGGTATTATCTGTATAGAAGACACTTAGTAGTGCTTATCCCAATAACTGCTTACAGATACATACATACATACATACATACATACATACATACATACATACATACATACATATATATATATATATATATATATATATATATATATATATATATATATATATATATATATATATATATGTATGTATGTATATATATATATATATATATACGACGGGCTTTCAGTTTCCGTCTGCGAGATCTATTCACTGACTCTCTGCCTATAGTAGAATACACCTGCCCAAGGTATCACGCAGTGGTACTGAAACCAGAACCGTGTAGACGAGAAACAAACTTCCTATAACATAGCTACACCTTCCATATACTTTCCGTCTAATGCACTCTGCAGAGTGTGTCACACAACAAAACAACACAACAAATTTACCACCTATGCGAAATTGGAGATCTTCCACTTCTTATACCCTTGCAACTATAGATCTAATTCACACACCAGCTTTGTTTTAGAAGTCTACTTTTCCCCACTTCCGAGCACCACCGTTTGTTTTATATATGTATGAAATAACAACATTTTTGAAACTGTCTTTATTTTTTTAACTTTTTAGCTCTATTCGATTCACCATGATATTAATTGTTGTTTTTAAGAACTATTCTTTAGATGACAAATAATAAAACAATGTACTATATTCTATAAAGTCTATAATGTCGTGATTTTTTATTTTTGAAATATAATATATAGCATTTCCCTATAGAGATATGTATTCTTCAGAAGCAATATCGTTATTACATTACCATTATCTCAATTGTAATTACACTTTTGGTGTCTGTTTCATTCTTTTTCCTTTTTTTTTTTCTTTCTAATATCAAACCTGTCTCTGCCATTTATTATGTTACTGTATTGACCATAAATATATCTGTGTTATACGCAATATATCTTTATTCATTTAAATATATCAACTTTGTCTCAGGCATATGTTAAACGCAATTTCACAATGAAAGTAAAAGCGACGAATTTGGCTCTGTTACAAGAACGTCAGATAAAATACCTAGTGTTAGTGGTTCTACCACAACTCCATACTGAATATCAAAATCTCTTAGTCATGATATTGACGTGTAAGTGGTTGAGTATTCCACAGGCATTCACCAAGTATGACCCGATGTGAAACCCTTTTGCTACAGGTGTATTCAAGATAGAAAGGGAAGAATCGACACTAGTACTAGACTTGTAGATGAATGAAGTCCAAGTGCTTGACTGGTAGTTTATTTGCCGACCTGGTACATACTGAAATGATAAAAAGGCGAAGTTGATCTCGGTGGGATTTGAACTCAAAAACATCAAGAGCGGAAACGATAATCTCAAAACATTCTATTTGTTGCTTGAAATCCTTTTCTGCCTCTCCCTTTATGTACCACAACTATAGGCATCGGCTATCGCTTTCTTTCTTTATTTAGGCACTAAGGCCCCAAACTGAGAGGGGGGCACCACAAGGACAGATACAACACCACCGTGGGGACAAAAAACATAAACGATTGAAAATGAGATGTTATATAAAGATGAAAAAAATGAAATGGCTGCATGGACCCCACACATTATGCAGTAACATTTGAACGTTTACATAAACTATTTACAATCGTTCAAAGTCCGTGTGTGTGTTCATTATGTTCATTATTCTAACACTGGGCACGAACTTTTCCCTCAACCTAGTATGTTAGAAAAAGATGACAATTTTTAAATAAAAATAACCGTACAAATAAATTGATTAAAAGTTAAGACCTCAAAGAAAAATAAATTAAAATAAAAAACGAACTTACATATATGTTTCAGTCCTATCATCTAGTTGATGGAAATTGCGAAGCATTTGGTTTAATGCTAAGAAAAATTACCACATTCTAACTATATGGTGGTAGGACTCCTTCAGGGTTAATATGGAGCTCATGCGACTTAGGTAATCATTTTTTTGTTTTGAAGAAAGTATAAAGTATTAGTTGGTTTAAAAGTTAGAAGTTATATATTGAAAGTGTATTTGATTGATGAGTTTTAAACATTTATGAATATACTAAATACTATATATAATAATTTGAAGACAGATAAATAAATAGATAAATAAAGTATGCATAAAAATTTAAATCAAGCTAAAGATAAAATAAAATTATGATGACAGTAAAAACAGTGAAACATAAGATAGAAAATAATATGAAATAATATATAATAGATAAAATAAAATAATATAAAATAGACTAAAAACAAAACCTATGGATTATACTTATTGGTTTAGTGAGAGATACATATATCACATGATCATGTTCGAGGAGAGATGAAAATTTGAAAAATAGCCTTTATAATGCATATCCAGTAAAACTTACTTATCGACCGTTATTGATTAAGGTATATAAATGCATATTTAAATGCAAATTTTAAATTAAAGCAATTGGACGTTGTGACAATAAACATCGAAATCATAGAGACCCATGCGTGTTTTATTGAGCTTGTGTGCAAATAAACATGCATACGCACACGTACATATAACGTTTATACATTCATCGATATACATGAAATATCTGCAACCACATACACATATATATGCACACACAAACACACATATAGGGAGTCTCACAAACTGCCTTGGTTATATTTGTACAACATATGATAATAAATATATATATATATATATATATATATATAAATATATATAGGATGAAAGGCAAAGTCGACCTCGGTGGGATTTGAACTCAGAACGTAAAGACAGACGAAATGCCGCTAAGCATTTCGCTCGGCGTGCTAACGTTTCTGCCAGCTCGCCGCCTTATATAAGCTTCATATTGCATCATAATTTTACAATATTTGAGCAGAGAGAGTATGCAGCGAGCTGGAAGAATCGTTAGTATGCCCAGAAAAATGCTTAACGGCATTTTGCCTGTCTTTACGTTTTGAGTTCAAACTCTGCCGAGGTCGACTTTGTCCTAGCTGTTGGTTTTGGAACCTAGCGTGAGGAATCCCTTGAGTGGTGTCCTCTTATGTGTTTAAATGCACACTGTATTTTATGAGTAATACATAGTTTTTGGACTAAACTTTTACACGCTAGGCCACTGGAAGTGAAAATTTCTATTAATTTCCATTTCCCTTCGATGTGATTAAGTATATATATATATATATATATATATATATATATATATATATATATATATATATATATATATATATAGCGAATAATACGATGACAGATGCATACAGTTAGTTGTCTGGTGGAATCTGTGTGGTCTTCTACCTACTACCAAACTATGTCATATCATTAGTGCGGACTTATCCTGTGGCCCTTTCCCTGAGTCTACCAGCAGACATCCCAAATATCATGAGTTATACATAGTAGAGCTTTTAATATTTCTCCAGTGATTTATGCCCCTTTATGCATTGGCTTTTCTGTATGTATAAATATAAATATACGATAATGTGACTCTATACCAGTTGTTTGCTTGTCTATTTTTTAATTCTATCTGTCTATCTATCTATCTATCTATCTGTTTATCTATCTATCTATCTATCTATCTATCTATCTATCTATCTCTCTATCTATCTGTATGTATGTCTGTTTGTCTGTCTATCTGTGTGTGAGTGTGTGCGTGTGTGTGTCTGTCTGTCTGTATGCCATTAAACGGTAAATCTCGAAGAGAATTTTGCCATAAGTAATAGGTTATAATATAGATAGACAAAGAGATCGGAGGACATTAGACATATTATACATAGCGTATATATGATAGCCATTACACAACACACAAACACACACACACATTATACATCGTTTAAACACCATTCAATTGATAGATATTATATATTGCTTACACACAGAAAGAGTAGTAATTCATAAATAC
>NC_142941.1:11710053-11712553 GCF_046866305.1 Octopus bimaculoides
TCCATTCTAGTTTCCTATTCAGGCTAGGTTTCCCTTCTATTATGTTTGTAGCTTCAGTAATTTGTCTAAGTGCTGCATCACTGCTATGTGTAGATAAGATTTTAATTTCTATGTTGTTGATTGAGCCTCTATGTTCTTGCTCAGCGTGCTGGTACAGAACTGATGAGTTCTTCCCTTCCTTAAGTTCCCTCCAATGTTCGTTTGCCCGCTCCCCTATACTCCTTGCTGTTTCGCCTACATATGTCGTTGTCTTATTTCTGCATCGTCCCTCTGTACATCTTATACTATAGACCACATTTCTGGTTTTGCAGTTCGTTTGTGGGCTAGATCTACATACGATACAGTTCCTATCAGTGCAGGGGGTTCTACTGAAAGGGTATGTTCTACTGATAAGGGATTTGATAGGGTTGCCTGGCCTTTCAACAACCTTAATTCTTAGCTTAAGTTTGTCTAGGGCCCTTCTAAAGCGGTACGCCAGTTCGCCTCTAGGGGTGGTGTCGACGAACATGACGCTTTGGTACTTGTGGCTATTGTACCATGAGCTTGCCTTCCCTATTTTCTTCTTAGTTCTTTCTATGGTGTTCCATGATTTGCTCCTATAGAGTGGGCAAATCCCATTCCTATCGTTGCGTTTGATTGTTTCAAACTTCTTCATAGCTCCTTTGTAAACCCTGATCCTTTCTTTATGGCTGTAACCCGAGAACTGCATGCGGTGGACGAAATGTTGTATATGTCTCTTTAATTCTGTAGGGTCGCACATGCAGGAGACATTTCGCATTACTCTGACGAGGTCTGCCATCAATATGTTGAATTTGGCATTGTCCGCAATAGCCGAGTTCCGGTGGGTCAGGTACTTGGAGGCCATAGGTTTTGTATAGTGTGAATGGAGGATTCTGGTTTTATTGTTCTTAGTTTCTAGCCAGAGTTCAGTATCTAATACAGGTAATCTATGGTTAGGGTGTTTAGTAGGGTAGTCTATCGTAACTCTAATACTCTGGTGGATGGAGTTAGCTATTCGCTGGATGCTCTCCATAGTCTTAGTTTCTATTTCTATTTCAGGGGTACTCTCTTGTGGGGGTGTCTTTACCACTAAGTTGATATCATCGACATATCGAGAGTACACATTCACGAGTATTGAGTTCTGTGTCAGGCGTTCCTTAAGCCTTCTGTCCCACCATACCATGAAAAGATTGGCCACATCACCGGCGATACTAACCCCGATGGCTGCCCCCTCGTCCTGGGCGTATAATTTGTTGTTAAATTTAAAGGTGTGGCCTTTTAGGGTGACCTTTATACTAGCTCCTAGTGCATGTGCGATCATTTTCTTTACCTGGTGGATATTAGTGGGGGTCCGTATGGCTCTGGTCCATCCACTCCATCTCTCTATAGGGGTCTTCCTAGCCATAGAGGTAATTGTGGGTGGTCTACCTCTTAGACGTCTACTAGGGCAGAAATCTCTAAGGTCGTATCTATCTAGATATGCATCGTCATATGTCAATCTAAGTAGGAGGCCCAGTTCTTCTGTGTTGACTTTTTGGAACTCTACTTCGCTCTCGTTGATCATTTCCACGCACTTTTCCACTGCAAAATCCACGTCGATAGATGGGTATAGTGATACCACATCCATGCTACCCACTATACACCCTGTCAGGTTGCAAGTGTTGTTGCAGTCGTTGATCCTGCTGAGGAGATCTTCCGTGCTGTCACAGACATCAGGTGACATCTGGATTATGGGGCGTATGATCATTGAGAGGAAGTAGGAGATCCTGTAGTTACTAGCGACATTCGCTCCACAGACTGGTCTTGTTGGTGGTCCCACTACAGGATTAGTTGTTACTTTGTGGTCCTTACGGAGCCCATACAGCGTCGGGATATCATTGTTCCAGGCTTGGAAGTTGTTGGCTGTGCGCTTCTGGGGTCTAAGGACAATTGTCCACATCATCATGTGGGCATTGATATATATATATATATATATATATATATATATATATATATATATATATATATATATATATATACACACACATATATACATATATATTTTACAAGAGAGAAAATGAGATGTTAGAGCATAAAATACATGCGTATACACTCATTCACACATTGCTGCTTAATCTTTAAAACCTAGTACGGTAATATAATTAACTGTGTATAAAATGAAATGACTCCTGTAACTGTATGCTTGCCCAAAACACTAAAGAGCTTCATGAAAAAATAAGATTTGCTCCCCTTGACATATTGCTTCATCTCTGTTAAATTTTTTTTTCAAAGATGGCAGTCTATTGACAGCAAACTTTTCTCTATATAAGTTGGAAACCGGTACTTATTTAATTTGTAATGATGTAATGTGTAATATCATCCTAATATCACCATAAACTTTATTATACAAACTTTGTGTGACTTTTGCATTTCTTTTCTTCCTCATATATATATATATATATATATATATATATATATATATATATATATATATATATATATATATATATATATATATATA
>NC_142941.1:11715053-11722553 GCF_046866305.1 Octopus bimaculoides
TGCCTGTATATATATATATATATATATATATATATATATATATACGTATGTATATATATGTGCATATATATGTGTGTGTGTATGTATACATACATACATATATATTATGTGTTTGTATGTATGTATGTATCTGTTGATTGCTACTCTGGGAAATCTTTATATGTTGTATTTGACTATATAATTTCATTTTGAGTTTGTAGATACTTGGCAAATGATTTCATCTCAGGTTTTGTTATTCAAACCGAAACGATAGCATACTTGTAGGGCAATAATCGTAGTTTAAGACATATATTCTTACATTGACATGTATTTGATATTTATTATTATATTTTAAAATCTGAATATTACTACATGATGTATACACTAGGGAAAATTTATTGTAAGGGAGATAATCACTTCCATACCAAATACGGCAGTGTTAGAAGCTGGGATATATAAAATTAAAAATATTTTACCCGGAATTGTTTTGAAACCGAATATAACACGCCGCATATGGAGGATTCTTGTCATTATGCTCATTGCTTTGCTTTTGTACCTTACATTAAACGTAATAAATCTATCGTAAAATGCATGCATATATATATATATATATATATATTTAACTTCTGTTCATCCTCTAATTCCTTATGTACTTTGTACTTCTATATGTAAACCATGTTGGCAAAATAACATAGTCTGCCATGGACACCTGTGCTTTTGTTCTTTCTTTCTTTTTCTTTTCTTCCTTTCTTTGGCACTTTTGCTATGAATTAAATTAATGAATTCAACGAGATACACCGTCTGCAAGCAGTTGGGTTCAGCATATTATCGTCCATTTTCTAATTGTTACACAAATTTTGGGTAAAACCTCCACTTTTACCCCAGTGCTCAACTGATCCTTATTTGATCGCCCCCTAAAGGATTAAAAAGGCAAAGTCGACCTTGGCAGAATTTCAACTCAGACGGACGAAATGCCGCTAAGCATTTCGCCCACCGTATTAACGATTCTGTCAGCTCACCGTCTTCATTGGCCCCACGATCGAATCTACTGATTTACACGTAGGGTGATCAATTTTAATAATAGAGTGCAAATTATTCGATGCCATTGACTCAAGTACTTAACTGGTATATCACTCTATCCAAACAGAGATAAAAAAAGGGAACCTTTGCAAGGTTTGAACTCATGACCTAAAAGTCCGGAAAAAATACCACACGGTGGTCGTTCCGACACTCTTAAGATTCTGGAAGCAGAAGAATATCGTTGTAGTTGTTAGTGCAACATACATCACAGAAGGATTATGTCTAATTTAACTATGTGTCCTTCGTTGATTGATAAAATTAATTAAAATGAATTGATAGAATTAATTAAATAATTTATTAATTAGCCTAGTATTACCTGGCATCAACTTCGGCTACATTGGTATTTCAGAAAATATTATTCGCTAGACTACTCTTATGAGATCACATCGTATCTTGCATAAATATCGATAAGAAGAAGACTAGATATGACGTCACGACTACAAGAACTTCACTTCGGTGAATAACGTTCATATCAGATCTTTCATTTTTCATGAGTTTATGAATATCTCATGCCTCGAGTGTATATAGTTCTTAACTATTCATTGTGGAACACTGAGTTCCACAATTCAGATTTCCATATATATATATCAATACAAATACATACACATATATATCAAATATGTATAATTTATATGTGTGTATGTGTAAAGAGAGAGAAAGAGAGTGAGAGTGAGAGAGAGAGAAAGAGAGTGAGAGTGAGAGAGAGAGAAAGAGAGTGAGAGTGAGAGAGAGAGAAAGAGAGTGAGAGTGAGAGAGAGAGACAGCGAAAGAGAGAGTAAAAGAAGGAAATACATGAATAGAATTATACCTATCGATGTACATATATGTGCACATATATATATACATTCATACATACATATATGTGTGTATGTGTTCGTGAGTGTGTGTGCCTATGTGCGTGCACGTGCACGTGCGCGTATATATATATATATATATATGTGTGTGTGTGTGTGTGTGTGTGTGTGTGTGTGTGTGTGTATGTCCATATATGTACATGTTGATGAATGGATCGATATATCTATACACACACACATATATATACAGTTCTATATGTGTATAGATATAAATATACATGCGCATGCGTATACAAGCATACACACAAATACATATATGTATTATTATGTCCTATTTTGATATAACATAATGTGATTGTAGTGTAATAAAAATATAATTCAATATATATTGCAATATCCATATGTATTTAGGAGTGTATATGTGCGGGAGTTTACGTAACAATTGAATAATATACAATAACGTAATGCCATATTTACGACATAGTCACAATCACGTGATAACATACGCACCCACACATGCGCATAATATGCCAAATGAATTTCTCTATAACGTGAGTATATACAAAGACAGCTAAAATTGATTGCTACCCAAGTTTAGGAGACAAGAATACATACATACATACATACATACATACATACATACATACATACATATATATATATATATATATATATATATATATATATATATATATATATATATATATATATATATATATATATATATATATATATATGTATATATATATATATATATATATATATGTCATAAATGAATAAATAAAATATTCAATAACTGTTATAACATCACTTAATACATATCCGAAAGTATTTCATTACAACATTAAATATAACATGCAATAGAATTATCAATTCTTCTTTACTATTTCTGAAGAGATGTAATAAGGTAGAAACATTCCCCGAATTGTTGCCCTACGGCTATAGATGAGACAGGCATATATATATATATATATATATATATATATATATATAATGTAGTTGGGCGTGCATGTCTTATCTTTAGCCGTAGGATAACAATTATATATATATATATATATATATATATATATATATATATATATATATATATATATATATATATATATATATATATATATATATATATATATAATTAAAATGTCATGTAAAATCTCATGAACAGATCAGAGTAGTAACTATACTAAAAATGGAAGTCAGTCGCCACATCAAAGTGGCTGTTCCATGTTACTGTTAGTTTAACCACTGGTTGATCTTCCACCGGCTGGTTATCGTTGCAACGCTGCATCCTTTACAGACAATACATATTACTAGTTAAAATATATCTGTGACATATTTCGATGCGTCTCCTCAGATTACACTGTCCTCAGATTGACATCCAAACACTCCCGATGTGCCTTTGCTGTCTTGTGTTTGACAAGTATATTCAGCAATTCTTATGACAAACAAACTGAGGAACAGTTAATTGTACATCCTCTCCCTCACATGCAGCTGTTTTGGTCTTTGCCCATTCTATTGACTTCGTATGGAATGAGCAACGTCCTTTGTTTATTTTTACTTTTAGGCACCTGTTTCTGCCGTCAGACTGGTCTTCCCAGCCACGAAGATCGAGATGGAATTGCGACAGTGAGTCCTTGATATAGTCCTTCAAATGCTTCTCAGGTTTTTTGTCGTGGCCTTTTTCCTTCATCCAGCTCTCCGTAAAACGTCTGCTTAAGAATACAACTACAGTCCAACCGTATCCGATGTCCTGCCCAGTGAACGTAGTGCTTGTATATATGAGCTTCTATGCTGAGTGAACCAGATCGTTCCTGTACCCCTGTTTCTGGAAAATGTGTGATCCAGTGAATACCCAAGGTCGAGCTCAGGCATTGCAGCTGGAAACGCTTCAGTAGGTTTAAATGTTTCCCGTGAACCATCCACGTCCCACAAGATGACGGAGGCTTGTAAGAAAACATATTTTGGACATCTTCGTTTTCTTCTTCAGGCCATTCTGAGACCACATACGTATGTACAACCATACATAATACTTATGCTTGAATGAAAAATATTATTAACATTGTGATTATTCTCAGCAGCAACGCAGTAATTTAAATGACTTAATTACATGTATTGGTTCATTAACTAAAATATCAGCTTTAATACAATAATGAATGATATTTTATGATTTTAGTTTTGGAGACAAGATCTGGTAGCGCATTGTTACTTTATGCTGAAAGGGAAAATTGATCATGGTGATAATGTAACTAAAAATGCGTTTTTACTTCAAGCAACCTACCGACTCTGCTACTGTCTTCCTTGATATTTTTATTATACTGATGATCGGTGCTCCAGCATGGCCACAGTCAAAAGACTGAAACAAGTAAAAGAGTAAAAGAGTATGCGTTAATGCGTATATATGTGAACGTACATTGCGCTGATTTTCTTGTTTTGGAAGTCAAATGATAGACTGTCAGTAACAATGGTTTCTGTACTGAAGTAATGCACTAACTTGACTGTTAGTTAAGCCACCTAATCTGAAGATATGAACTTGAAGGCGTAAATCAGAGGGAGGAAAAAGAAGAATTGGAGAGAGATATAATTAATTTTGGCGGTTTCACGGTTACTCAAATTGCCCAAAGTTTCTTATTTCTTTATTGCTCACAAGGGGCTAAACATAGAGGTGACAAACAAGGACATACAAAGGGATTAAGTCGATTACATCGACCCCAGTGCGTAACTGGTACATAATTTATCTACCCCGAGAGAATGAAAGGCTAAGTCAACCTCGGTGGAATTTAAGCTCAGAACGTAAAGACAGACGAAATACCGCTAAGCATTTCGCCCGGCGTGCTAACGTTTCCGCCAGCTCGCTGCCTTGAAGGAAAGAAATATTGTTTTCTACTCTAGGCAAAAGGCCCGAAATATTTTTTCTTGGGGGTGGGGGGATTAAATTGACCCAGTACACGACTGGTACTTAATTTATCGACCCCGAAAGGAAGACAGGCAAAGTCGACCTCGGCGGTATTTGAACACAGAACATAAAGATAGACGAAATACCACTAAGTATTTCACCCGACGTGCTAACGATTCTGCCAGCTCACCGTTTTGTGTAAGCCCCAGGACACTAGGCCACACTCCTTCGCATGTTATTAGTTACTAAAATACAACAGTATTTTTCTCCTACCACCAGCACCACTGCCGAAACCATTACAAACATTGTATGTGGAAGAACCATACCCTTCCAATTTTCTCACTACTATCACTACAAGCGAAACCACTGTAACAAGAGACACCGCTGCCAGCACAACCACCGCTACCACCAGCACTACCACCGCTACCACCAGCACTACCACTAACACCATTACCAACACAACCGCCGCCATCATCGCGACTACCACCACCAGAATCACTACCATACAACACCATTTACCACTACCTCCTTTCAGCACTATTGACTAAATACAACCACCAGTATCACCACCACCACCACCATCATTACCACCAGCACCACCAGCACCACCATCACTGCTACCAAAATCACCACCAACAGCACCAACACCTCCAGAACCACCAACACGACCAAAACTGTGAATCTCCACCACCACCATTACTACATTCACCCAAACCATCAACAACCAACACAGCCAAACCAGCATCATCCTCATCACGGCCGTCACCATAAACGCCACGAAAACCGTCATCACCGCCACCACCACTACCACCACCATCACCACCGCCACCTCCAGTAGCAACAATACCTACATCAAAACCACCACCACCACCACCACCACCACCAGAACTGTTACCATCACCATCATCATCGTCATCATAATCATCGTCATCAGCGTCATCATCACTACCACAACGGAAGCCACCACCGCCACCACCAACACCAACAGAACCACTACCACCACCACCACCTTCACCACTACCACCAATACTACCGTCATCATCATCATCACCAGTACCATCACCAGCACAATCACCACCAAAACCACCAACTTCAGTACCAACGCCACCAAGACTACCATCTACACCGCCACCACCACCACCACCACCACCACCACAACCACCTCCAACAACAACAACAACAACAACAAAAACAAAATAACACTACCACGCTTAAAAGCAACAACATCATCATCACCACAGATACCACCACCACAGATACCACCACCACAGATACCACCACCACAGATACCACCACCACAGATACCACCACCACCACCACCGAAACGAACACCGCCATCTGAAATACCATCACCACCACCGCCACACCCCTTCTGGCAACACCACACAAAATTTTTCAATTTTTTTTTCTAATATTTTTGTTTTTGCATTTCATTTTCCAACTAGATTTTTCTTTCATATTTCAGACAGCAGTCACAATCAATATTCAAATAATCACATATCGATGCAAATCGATATTCTACCCCGTCACTACCCATATTACCCGATATTTCCTCCACATCACACATCTTGTTTTTTTTTTCTTTTTTCCGCTCGCTCTTTTTCTCTCTCTCTCTCTCTCTCTCTCTCTCTCTCTCTCTCTCTCTCTCTCTCTCTCTCTCTCTTACTCACTCCCTCTCTCTCTCCCCCTCTCTCTTCGGTACCCAGCCATCTCCATACAGCTCACACGACTTCGAATATATCACACACGTCTTCTGCACAGAATTTCATTCCATAATAAACTCACGCTTTGCCCTTTTGCCCCTCCCTCATTCAAACTACCATTTCGTCACCTCCTCACACTATCACTCCCGTCTCTTTTTATCTCGTTCTCCTTCTACGTCTGCAACTTCCTGCCTGTTGTCATTCTGTTTCTTTCTTGACTTATGGCTGGTCATCAAGCCATAAATTATACAGTTTAATAATGTATGTCTATATGTATATATATGCATGAATGTATGTATGTATGTGTTTATGTGTGTATGTATGTATGTATGCGACGTTCTTATACATGTATGAATACACGTAGGTATGCATATATGTATCGATTTAGCCGCCTACATACACGCACACACATACATGCATATACGTGTGTGTTGTGCATGCATATATACACACACAAAGGCACACACATATATCTGTGTGTATGTATATATGTGTATATATATATGTGTGTGTGTATGTATGTTTGTAGGAATATATAAGTATGTATATATGTATATATATATATGTATGTATAAATATCTATCTATATCTTAATAATAATAATGATAATAATAATAATAATAATAATAATAATAATAATAATAATAATAATAATAATAATAATAATAATAATAATAATAAAAACAATAATAATAATACCAATGATAATTTATTTCTTTATTGCCCACAGGGAGCTAAACATAGAGGGGACAAACAAGGATAGACAAAGGGATTAAGTCGATTACATCGACCCCAGTGCGTAACTGGTACTTATTTAATTCACCCCGAAAGGATGAAAGGCAAAGTCGACCTCGGCGGAATTTGAAGTCAGAACGTAAAGACAGGCAAAATACCGCGAAGTATTTCACCCGGTGTGCTAACGATTCTGCCAGCTCGCCGCCTTCTTAATAATAATAATAATAATAATAATAATAATAATAATAATAATAATAATAATAATAATAATAATAATAATAATAATAATAATAATAATAATAATAATAATAGTAGTAGT
>NC_142941.1:11732553-11735053 GCF_046866305.1 Octopus bimaculoides
CATACAAGTAAGAGGACGCATCCCAGTTTCTGATTATAGTCGTCCGTTGGATACAAAATCCAATCAACTGTAATCCACAATCCTGCGAAGAGGTCCTGGTACCAAAAGGATTTCAGTCAGTTCCTAAGGGTCCTGAAGCGTCTCCAAGCCTCGAAACTATAAAGGAAGTGACAGTGACCTTAAGATTCAAACCTTTGTGTTCTTACTTAGAAGAAAGTAGCGCCAAACCTCCTTGTCCAGTGAGTCAACAACTGTTCTAGCACGTCAAAGTCTTTTTACGACTTCGGACTCGCAGTTGATGCTACTATGACTCATTCTACCCAGATAAATTAAGCGATCACCAACGTCGACGTTCTCCTCCGCAACAGAAACAAATGAAATTTACTCACCCGAGAAGCCAACATTATCCAACATTATATAACTGGCCCCGTGCCGTCAAAAATGACGGCTAAGTGTAGTATTTTATATATAAATAAGTACAAAACCTGGTTTTTAGTTTAATAATTATTTTATTACCAGATATATAATATATTTTTCAACTGCAGTCGTTTTATATTCTCGATACACTCAGGCAATAATTATTTTCTATAATGAGCTTGTATATGAATATGTTTGTGTAGGTGTGTGTGATTGTAATAATTATTTCTAACAAAACAAATAGAATATGGATGGTAAATCAAATTAATACACTTGTCAATGTTATCTAGTGGTTGTCTTTTGAAATGTGACATCGATCATCGGTTGTTACTGAAAGAACACTGGTTCACACATACATTTACACCCTTCCCTTCTACACAAAAACACTTACACATATATACTCACACAGAGTTGAAAGGCTGCTTGATTTTTCTTTTCAGCGTTGAATGTTCACCATCTCACTTCTATCGCACATACGCACACACAAATATTCACATACTTCCCTTGTACATACACACATATACTCACACAAAGTTGAAACGTTGTTTGATTTTTTTTCCACCGTAGAATTTCCATCATCCTACTACCAACTTTGCCATCACCCCTTCCTTCTTTATTCAATCTATCACCCCTTGCTTTCTCATTCATATGTTGTGACGGAGAAAACACAAGTATATTATTATAGTAGATATTATGAAAACTCTGTAAAACCGGACTGTCCAATAATTAATTCTCTCTGCTAAGGCTTTAATATATTCCTCGATATAATCCCTTTCATATTTCCCTAAAGTAAAGTATGTAACCCCGATGTTTTCGCGCCACATCGCCTTTAATTGTCATTGAAATATTCTGGACTACTATCGATATATTTACTAATTCCGTGAAGATATTTATCCTTTATAAATATATTTGGCATTTAATTAATTATTTATCTTTCCATTTATCTATTTACTTAGACGTTAAGTAATCCATCATATTTAATTGACACGCACTCCACTATTCTGGTAGCATGATATAATATCGTTATTTATGTAAATTTTCTCTTCATATTTAAATTAGCATGCACGTACCCCCACCGCAGACACTCACAGGGAAACACGCGCGACATGCGCTTAATTCCGTGTGTGTACACGGAATTTTCATTCTTTCATACATACATACATACATACATATATATATGTATTTTTACTAAAGCCGAAAAAAATCTTTATAAACTGTTACTTGGAGTTTCACGTTACCGTTCGTCGGACAGTTGTGACCATGCTAAAGATTTTGGTTCACGGAAACTGAAACAATCTCATCATATGTGCATTTATGTACATGCTGAGACCCTCTTCGGTCATGACTGACCATGGGATTGCACCTAGAAAGTTATCCTCGCAGGCACAAGTCCGGGCAAGGTTGTTTTATGGAAGACCAACAGTCATCCATGCATACCGGCCTCCCCTCTCCACGCGACCAGTGTTATCCAAGGGAAAAGGCAAAGGAGCCGATGCAGGTTGGCACCTGTGACGTCGCAACTCATTTCTACACCTGAGTGAACTGGAATAAAGTGCCTTGCTCAAGAACACAACACGCAGCCCAGTCCGGTCTGTGTTTTGTTAAATTTTTCAAATATATGTATATATATATATATATATATATATATATATATATATATATATATATATATATATAGGAGTGGATGTGTGGTAAGTAGGCGTAGGAGTTGGTATGTGGTAAGTAGGCTCAGGCGTGGCTGTGTGGTAAGTAGGTGCAGGAGTAGCTGTGTGGTAAGGAGCTTGCTTGCCAACCACAAGATTCTGGGTTCAGTTCCACTGCGTAGCACCTTGGGCAAGTGTTTTCTACCATAGCTTCGGGCCAACCAAAACCTTGGCAGTAGATTTGGAAGACAGAAACTGAAAGAAGCCCGTCGTACATATCTGTGTGTGTGTGTGTGTGTGTGTGTGTGCGTGTGTGTGTGTGTATATGTGTGTGTGTATATGTGTGTGTGTATCTGTGTGTGTGTGTGTGTGTGTGTGTGTGTGTGTGTGTCTGTGTTTGTCCTCACCACCATCGCTTGACAACCAATGTTGGTGTGTCT
>NC_142941.1:11745053-11787553 GCF_046866305.1 Octopus bimaculoides
CGATGTGTTCATGTATGCTAGAGATCATATGCATTTGATTCATAAAATATACATTATGTGTAATGTCTTGTCTATTTGTTTCAATATATTTCCTCCTAAATTGTTCTATTGTTTGGTCTCCTCAGTTTGTAAGGATAATCGCTAATGACCAGTACTTGTTTCAACTTGTAGGATGAATATCCAGTGATTCGTTTCTGAACGAGAATCTCAATGCTTTCTTAATAATAATTTTATCATTGATGTTTCATATCTGTGGTAGATATTCGATATCTCCGTGTAAGAATATGCGCGTATATGATTCATTCGGGCAAACGAATAATCATGGAGTATGTTGCATCTCTTCTCCTCACGCATGCAGGTTAAGATATGGCTCAATATGTTTCTTAAATTGCTATTTTTCAGTTACGTATAATTACACCATATAATTATACTATATTCTTTATATAAGCGTACACACACACACACACATACACACACACACACATATATATATATATATATATATATATCCTTTTTTGTATATGTATCTGTATGTAATATTTTTATACTATTACACCTACATATATCAGTACACACTTTTGATAGTTGTTAAAATTTTTCTTGTATACTTATATTTAATTATGTCTATCTATTATCATTTATCTTATTATTCTGCTTCTGATTCCTAATTTTCAATCAATAGATAGTACGTATATTATCTTTACAGATAAATTGCATATGTAAGCGGTTTGAGTGGTCTTTATAGTGACTACCTAATAATTAATTAAGTAAAGATGAGCTATTAAGCTGATTCTACATAGTAGTAATCTTTCTAATGTTTAAATTGATCTATATATGCGTCTTAGCTAACTTGTTTATGATATGCCTTTCTAGAATTTTTTAACATTTATTTTTATATTACATAATAATATTTGTTTATAAACGTTCTCCCACTGAGCCCCTAATGTTTTCCTGGAAATTTACGACCAACAGCCAGCTATGAGCTGTCAGCTCACTTTTCTCTTTATTCTAAATATACGCAATTTTCTAGTTTTAGATTTTTTGTTGATGATAAGGAGATAGATAAATTGGAAATGAATTACAACCGTAGGAACTCGCTGTGTTCTAAAAATTGTAGATTGTTCTTCTCTTAGCTATTCTTGCTGCAACAATGGCAACATGAACTTCTTTCATCCTCTTGCTCAGTTAATATATTTAAGAAAAATTATATTAATATATTTTAACTGAGCAAGATTCATATATCGTGCAGCTGAAGATAGCGCTTAATCTTAAATGGATGTAATGATTAAATTGTTCAATTAAATGGATCCGCTTGAAACAGCCGTACTGCTTTACTACTTAACAACTTGTTAATTATTTGGATTTTATTCACCTAATTTCGATCTGTGCAGATAAATCCAAACTGACTTGGTGCTTTGAGTTAAGTGCCTAATTCAACTGAATCTTAATTACTTCTCATATACATGTGTATATATATATCATATATATATACAGAGAGAGAGAGAGAGAGAGAGAGAGAGAGAGAGAGAGAGAAAGATAGAGAGAAATGCTGAAATTATTACTAAGTAAAAGGGTAAAAGGAAAGACCCCCCCCTCGGTTGTGAATGATCACAGGATTGCTACTAGAATGTTCCCCTCCAAGGCAGAAGTCTGGGCAAGATTATTTACGGAAGATCAACAGCAGTCGCCCATGTATACCAGCCTTCTCTCTCCACACCACCGATGTTATCGAAGGGAAAGGCAAAGGTCAATACAGCACCAGGGACTCTGCAACTCATTCCAGAGATCTGGAGCAACGTGAAATAAAGCTTCTTGCTCATGCACACAACACACAACCCGGTCTTGGTACGGAACTCACTACCTTATGACGGTTAGCCCAACGCTCACCATGCGCCTTCACTTGCTAGGCAGTCAGCTGATATTAAAAGAAGGGTTAACGCGATAAAACTGTTATCGTGTTTTTGGCGTTCATTGAATATGGTTTGACTTGAGAACAGAACCTAGACACAAAATTTATATGACAAGGGAATCTACTTTATAACTACCACTGTCAACATCCATTAGTAATGATTATTTATTTAGAGACGGGTCAAGAAAATGATCGGGAGAAAGGGATGAGATTATGGCATTAATGCTTCTTTGTCGGAACATTAGTGATTTACGTGAAGTCAATTGGGGGCTGTTCCGCTTTCCACAAAGGGGATAATTGTAACGAAGACGACGATGATGATGATGACGACGACGATGCTGCTGCTGCTGCTGCCGTTGATGATGATGCTGATTATAATGATGACCGATGAAGATGAAGTTGATGATGATGAGGATGACGATAGTGATGATAATGATGATGATGATGATAATGATGAAGATGATGATGGTTAAGTTGATAATGATGGCGATGGTGATGATGACGATAATGAAGATTATGTTGATGATGATGATGATGATGATGATGATGGTGAATTCGACTGGGTTTGTTCCTCTTTCCACAAAGAGTTTAACCGTAACGAAGACGACGATGATGAAGATGGCGATTATGACGACGACAACGACGACGACGACGACGACGATGATGATGATGATGACGATGATGATGATGATGATGATGATGATAATGATGATGATAGTGGTGGTGGTGGTGACGATGATAGTGGTGGTGATGATGATGATGATGATACTGTTGGTGACGATGATGATGACTCCGATAATGTCTGCAATAAATGCTTGTGATTTAGGCACGAGTCCAGCAACTTTGACTCGGAGTAGGTTGGAGGGTACAGTCGATACGTAGTATTAGTCTGGTACTTATTTTCCATCAGATCCCCCACTGCTGTCTCACCGCCAAAGGGATGACAAGCAAAGTTGACCTTGGTGAAATTTAAACCTGGTCAATAGTTTGCCGACCCGCGGTTAAAAAGAAGAATTATAGCAGCAGATTTTTAATGACTCCCAAAGACAATGAAAACAATTTCAAAGACCTAAATATGCAATAAACAATTCTCTTTATTTGCTGTGAAGGTCCATTCAGTCATATATAACGACCATTCATATAAATGGAATGATAAAATGACACTATTTGAATATTTCCTGGCTTTAAGGGTGTCGTGTAAGGCCTGGCTGGAAGTCCAACATTCAGTATTCATTTACAGAGCTTAGAAAACCCGAAGGGCCGCTGCAAAAAATGTGTGAATCTGAGAGGGGAATGTGTTGAATAAAATCGTAGTTAACTGATCTTCCTGTATTTTCTGTTACCCAAATCCAGGAAATTCCCAGTACCCTTTGTATGTACTATAACAGATTAAATCTCAAGAAAAGTTAAGGTTTGGCATAGAAACAGAAACAGCAATGCTAGGAGCGCTAAATATTGTTAAAGTTCTAAAGTTAACCAAATGAAGGAATTATTCCAGCTTCAACATTTTTTTAATGTATGGTTTCCAAGATATTTCTAAATCTTGGAGATTTAAGACAACTCTTGACGTATTTCTCAAGCCATAAATTCTAAAGATAATATTAGTAATAGTAGTAGTAGTAGTAGTAGTAGTAGTAGTAGTAGTAGTAGTAGTAGTAGTAGTAGCAGCAGCAGCAGCAGCATGATATTCTATTTGGAAAAATGCGCCAAGGACCCATTGAAAATAAGGAAAGGAAATAAGAATGATCCGGCTAGCGTCAAATAGATAACCAAAATGCAGGCGTTTCACACGTACTTAAACTGAACTAAATGTTAAATGCAGAGTAATAGTATGGATACCCTAGCTATTCCAATAACGCTGTTATTATGATAGTTAAACTTGAATTTAAACGAATTATTAGAGCTTCTTAGGTAAGCAAGGAGATTACTTGAATGCGCAACCCCAAAGCCGACATATAAAGATAATATATAAACCACGAATAGTGGAAAGACTTGCACAAGTTGAAAATCGTTATAAAATATTTACGGGGGATTTCAAAATACCTGACACTAAGTAAAGAGAAACTCATACAAACAAATGCAAAAGCATAATAAAAAAGAACAGACCTAAAAGTAGACAAGAGAAGCAAAACTACTACTGACGTAAGAAAAGTTTATTTAAAAAAAAGAAAAATGGTATTGGCGCAGCAGGACTGTATAGCTAACAAGTTCGCTTGCCAATCACACGCTTTCGATTTTACTCCTACACTTCAGCACCCCTGAGCAAATGTCTTCTACTACATTCCGAGCCAACGAATTTCTTGGGAGTTGAAATGAGTCGATGGAAACTGTATGTAAGCCCGTTGTAAGCATACCTACCATTTGACTTGTTTGACTCGACCTTTGATCTGTTTGACTTGATATATGACTTGTTAAAGTCATTAGACAGCGGCAGTACTGGAGTAATTCCTTGAAATGTTTCAGTCGAAAAACTCTAATTCAGAAACTTCGTTTATTCTAAATCTGGTATATTGGGCTCCATATATTTTACCTAAGTGTTACTTTGATAATATAGAACCACTTTATCAGCCAAGAAACGAGGGAAGCCGTGGACTTTTACAACTGAAATTAAAAATGAAGATTGCCGCAGTTGGCTTAGACAACTATCTGAAAAACTCGGATGACTGGATCTTAAAACTTGTCTCAAAACATAAAAACAAGAAAGCATCATACTCAGTAACTAAACAGGCAAAGGAATATCTAAGTGAATGCTAAATACTACAAATTCCAGAATTAGTCGTACGAGAAACAAGCACAGAAAAAGCTAAGCGTGTGAAAACCTGTGCTAAAACTGCTGCCTTAGATATTCTTACCGACAAATGGCAAGAAAATCCTCTCAATGGCAATTACCCATAGAGAGCTAATAGAGGTGATGTTGACAAAGCCTTTACCCCTCAATGGTTAGTGGCTTCTGGCTTAAAATCAGAAACAGAAGGGTTTATCATAGCAGCCCAAGAACAATGCCTACCTACAAAGAACTACCAGGCCAACATATTAAAGAACGGCAGCTGCCCAGCATGTCGTGTATATCAAGAACAAGATGAAACCATTGATCATGTTGTCTCCATGTGCAGTCTTCTTGCACCTACAGAATATCTCGACAGGCACGATAGAGCTGCACAATATATTCACTGGGTAATTTGCAAAAACCTGGACTTGCCCCATGATAAAAACTGGTGGGAACACAAACCACCCCCAGTACTTGAGAAAAATCACATCTCACTCCTCTGGAACTTCACCATTCAAACTGACAGAAAGATAGATGCGAATAGGTCGGACATTATATTGAAAGACTTCAGACAAAAATCATGCCTCCTCGTTGGTATGACTGTCCCAATCCATATAAACGTATCTATCAAGAGCTACCAAAAACTGAGCAAGTATAAAGATCTTGTAATAGAAATTGGAAAGATGTGGAACCTGAAGACAATACTTGTGATCATAGGTGCCCTTGGAATGATAGGAAAAGGGGATAATTGCTACATAGCTCAGATACCAGGAAACCCCAAAATGGCAGAAATTCAAAACATAGTGCTCATGGGAAATGCCTATATCCTACGTAAAATACTGTCTGTGTAATCTCAAATTTTAAAACAAACTTATAATTTTCTTATGTTTTCTTAAACATTCTCTAGAACAATACTATGTGAAAGACCAAATATATGACACCCGAGGCATAACACCAACATGAACTTCAAACCTGTTGTCTCTAGTGGTCTCTGGGTGAAACTTGGAGCTAATTTGTATAAATACAAAGCGAAAGTCAAACATATAATAATAATAATAATAATAATGATAATAATAATAATGATAATAATAATAATAATAATAATAATAATAATAATAATAATAATAATAATAATAATAATAATAATAATAATAATAAACAGCAACAACATTAATGACAAATATACTTGTAACCATGGCAACTAAGCACCACCAGCACCACCACCATCACCACCAGCACCACCGCCATCACCACCACCACCACCACCAACAACAACAACAACAACAAATATAACAACAACGTCACAAGTCTTTTCCGGCTGCGCATGAAAACGTGACTTAATATCTAACTAAGCTAGTGAAGAACGACGTTTCAAAAGCAAGGTGTCAAATAAGAAAATACATCATAGACCTTGTCTTAAATTAATGATGGACTGATGTGATAGAAGCTAAGAGACGCTTGATATCTGGTCACGTGTGAGCAAAAAAGAAGAGATTTTTTTTCTATCTCTCTTACTGTTTCATGTCGTTGATATCGTAAACGTTTTTGCTGCACGCGATGTTGTGTTGTTATTTCTATTTCCTAAACTGGATACTGTCGTTAGCGTTGCTGTTAGTATTGATTTTAATTGTTGCTGTTGTTATTATTATTTTATGTTTGACTTTTGTTTTGCATTTGTACAAGTTGGATCCAAGTCTCACCCAGAGACCTCAAGAGACAACAAGTTAGAAGTTCATGTAGGTGTTATGCCTAGGGTACCATGTATTTGGATTTGTACATAGTGTTGTTCTAGAGAATGCTTAAGAAACCATAAGAAAATTATGTGTTTGTTTTAAAATTTGAGATCACATAGACAGTATTTTACGTAGGATATGGGCAGTACCCATGAGCACTGTCTTTTGAACTTCTGCCATTTTGAGGTTTCCTGGTATCTGAGCTAGGTAGTAATCAGCCCGTTTCGCTGTCATTCCCAGGGCACCTATGACAATAGGTATTATTATTATTATTATTATTATTATTATTATTATTATTATTATTATTATTATTATTATTGTCGTTGTTGTTGTTGCTGCTTTTGTTGTTCCTGGTTTTGTGGTTCCTTTGCTGCCGCTAGTGTTGTAAATAAGTTTATTATTCATGAAATTAGATGAACCATGTAGGCGGGACGATCAATGCATATTACTTCGTTAATATTAATACCGCTACAAGGCGGTGAACTGGCAGAATCATTTGTATGCCGGACAAAATGCTTAACGGTATTTCTTCCGTCTTTACCTTCTGAGTTCAAATTCCGCCGAGTACGACTTTTCCTTTCATTCTTTCGGGGTCGATAAAATAAGTACCATTTGATTCACCTGGGTCGTTATAATCGACGTATACCCTCCCTTTAAATCTCTGGCCCTGTGCCAAAATTTGAAACCATTATTATTATCATTATTATTATTATTATTATTATTATTATTATTATTATTGTTCAGTAGTTTTATTTTTATAACGTGCTTTCACTTCACTACCGAGCGCAGCTCTGTTTGCCTTGGGTATGTGCTGTGGTTTGCTGTGATGCTCTTATGGTTACTGTATTGAAAGTGTTTTGCGTATTATTATTATAATAATTATTATTGTTGTTATTATTATTATTATTACTTAGTTTTAAATATATGCCTGTTATAATCACTTATCGATACACAACCAGCGTTCTAGGGCGAGTGAAGGATAAGAAATATTACAGTTTGACTGAAAGCTTAGGGAGGGGAAGTGACAGGGGTAGTAGGAAAATATCTTCATGTAATACAACACAAACATTTAAATTGATAGGGTTTTTCTAAGGATATGGACAGTACTTGTCAGCACAATCGTTTGGATTTTTTCTGACACGTAGCTCTCCTGGGATCATCATCATCATCATCATCATTATTATTATGATTATTATTATTATTTTTTTTTTTTTTAAGGCGGCGAAGTGGCACAATCGATACGCGCAGAGCAAAGTAATTTCGTCTGTCTGATCTTGCGAGCTGGTTCAGGATTTTGATGGTGATGTATGTATGTATATATATATATATATATATATATATATATATATATATATATACTCATATTGAACCGTTAGTCCCTACATATTTTACCTCTCTCTTTTTCTTCCCCTCTTAATCTTTTCTGTCGAAGAGCGTAGGCGCGAAACATCAAAGCTTTTTCCATTCTTCCCCGGCGTTAAACTAATACATCTGCTTGTTGCTTTTTCACCTGTCTTCGTCTTTTGTCTTTTTGTAAATTTGAATAACTATATATATATATATATATATATATATATATATATATATATATATATATATATATATATATATATATACATACATACATACATACATATATATATATATATATATATATATATATATACATATATATATATATACGCATAAATATATATATATATATATGTGTGTGTGTGTGTGTCCACGCGTGTGTACATGTATGAGTGCGTGTATAATTAATGTTGCGTGTTATAATTTTATACGTCGCTTGCGTTTTTAGTACAATGTCATTTCCTATTAGTTTATGAATGTTGTTTGTCTATATATATATATATATATATATATATATATATATACAAGATAATTTTATATCTATATATATATACAAGATAATTTTTCGAATGTTAGGAGGTCTCCCACATCGCGATAGTGTCTGTCTAATCCGATTTGAATATAATTAGCTTTTCTGTGCGAGGTTTTAAAAATAATTCTTGAGTTATTGCTGCGTGAATGTCGCTTGTGATGATAAAGTATTTTACTTCAATGAACATGTTTTTAGGCCGTTTATGTATTGTAGCATCTAAAAATGGTTGCGTAATGCTTACATGATTTGCTTTTGTTAGTTGTACACAAAAACAAAACCGTCTTCATTTTTTTTCCTTTTATTTTGTTTAGGTCATTCATAAATTTGAGCAACATATTGTTAGTATTTTTATTCTTGTCATTGATGTTGACAGTATGGTTTTTTCATTATTATATATGACCATGGCGACGAGCTGGCAAAATCATTTGTATGCCGGGCAAAATGCTAATTGGCATTTCGTTCGTCATAATGTTCTGGGTTAAAATTCCGTCGAGGTCGGCTTATGCTCCGAAATTGCTGAGCCCATCGCCTTTTACCTTGTTAATATCAATACCGCTGGAAAGGCGCCGAGCATGCTGAATTATTACGATGCCAGGCAAAATGCTTAGCAGAATTTCGTCCGTTTTTATGTTCTGAGTTCAAATACCACCAAAGTCGAATTTGCGTTTCATACTTACATACCTGATAAAAAATCTTAGCGGTAATTCGCCAGTTGTTATATTCTGAGTTCATATTCCAAGTATTGTATATCCCTAACAATAAATCAAATCGATTAATCCCTAAAAATCAAATTAATGAACGCATGAATACGATTAATACGAAACGCCTACGTTCATTTTGAGAAGTATTTAAGTAGTTTTGAAACAAGGATTTTTAACTAGAATTTACGCAGACATAAATGCATATGAGTTAACCTTGTCAAATAATAGCAAATTCACTTTAGTCAGATTTCAACAAACTCGCACTAAACCTCACCGTTATATTTTTTATGAAATGAAACAAAATATAATTAGCATTTCGACTTATTTATTCATTTCAATCAAACTAGAATTCTAATATATAAAAGAGTATAAAACTTTATTGCAATGAACTGGTTTGATTACCGACATTCAAACGATATTCATTTCCTTTTCATTTCGATTCCTTTTAAATATGTGCATTTATCGTACATCGTATCATATTATCCTCATTATGGGTCGTCAGTGGTGTGAATGGATCTATTCTTCTACTAAGTATATAAAATAATCTGGTCCCTTAATATCTATAAATCTCATTCTAAGTTTAAATGACACCAGAAATAAAGACGTGTCGTATTTTAACGTAAATTCTTCTGTCATGTACAGTGACGTTATTTGATCCCTCGATTAAAATCTACTTTAAGAAGAACTTTCTAATTCTTGAATCCTCAGTTCACTTCACCCATCCGGATGAGTAAAACATTGAACAAATTGCATAGAAATGTGTACCTTCGACGAACATGTACTACAACTGAATCAACTAAATGCGCACAAATATTACATCAAAGGATATTAGGACATCTCTCCAGTAAAAACACGAGACGGATTGTAATTTAATGTGAATAATATTGTAATAAATGAATTTTGAAGCGGTATAATTCTCAATGCTTCTTTATGATATACATATATATATATATATATATATATATATATATATATATATAGAGAGAGAGAGAGAGAGAGAGAGAGAGAGAGAGAGAGAGAGAAAGAGAGAGAGAAAGAGAGAGAGAGAGAGAGATACATAATATATATGTATTATATGTATATATATATATATATATATATATATATATATATATATATATATATATATATATATTTCTTCGACTGTCAGTTTATTGTGTAACAACCTTTCCTCTGATACAAGTGGAATTAAAAATGACGGCAATATGTCTGACTGACTTCTTTAATAGTGAGGGTTTTCTCGGTGCTTTATTCTTTGTGTTTGTGAAAAACCAAAATACATCAAACTTATTAACCAGACATTTGGTCTCCTTGTATTAATTCTTGGAAGTCTACCTACCCACAAACACACACACACACACACACACAGATATACGCATATATTTGTATATAAATCTGTATGTTTATATATATATATATATATATATATATATATATATATATATATATATATATATATATATATATATATATATATATGTATATATATATATATATATATATATATATATATATATATATATATATATACATATATATATATATATAACTATATTTATGTGTGTGCATATATATATATATATATATATATATATATATATATATATATGTATGTATGTATGTGCGTGTGTGTGTGTGTGTATGTGTGTGTTTCATCGAAACGCGTTGACTGAATTTAGTCAATAAGAGAAAACACGTGATTTATTTTATTACGTATTAAAACAAGACTAACACATATGTACTTGTCTTTGGTATTGTAGTCTTTTAGCTCCCGGTTAGTTTTCATTAATTAGATATATATGAGAAATGTACCAGCTTAGGCAAGACCAATACTTTCATGTTCTATTTTTTTTTGCAATATTACCTGTTGCTTTAGGGTGGCGAGCTGGGAGATTCTTTAGTACGCCGAGCAAATATGCTTAGCGGCATTTGGTTCGTCATTATGTTCTGAGTTCAAATGTCTCCGAGAACGATTTTGACTTTCATCCTTCGGAATCGATAAAATAATTAGAAGTTTGATGACCGGGGTCGATATAATCAACTTTCCCCTCCCTCGAAATTGCTGGCCTTGTGCCAAAATTCGAAACCAATATTGTCTTTTGCTATAAGACCGTGAGCTGGTAGAATTGTTAGACGGCAGGACAAAATGCTTAGCAGCATTTCTTCTGAATTTATTATCTGGGCCCAAATGCCGCAGAGACTGGTTTTTGCCTTTTATCCTTTCGGGGCCGATAAAATAAGTACCTGTTGAGCTGGCATACTCTCTTACATCTGCTTCCATTTTGAGCAAAGAATTCCAGTAATTAAAACATTATATTGAACAAAATGACATCAGAGGAGTAGAAAAGACATACCGATAGTTTCTTAGATGTTATGCTACCAAATCATCTCAACATGTATATCTATATATAATTATATACATATATATATATATACGTATATATATATATATATATATATATATATATATATATATATATATATATATATATATATATATATATATATATATATATATATATATGCATCTTTGGTATTATGCAAAAGTGTCGTAAGTTCGAAGCGTTGCTTTGTCAGAAAACGGAGAAATACTTCCAACATTCCATAGCAAAATCGCTGTCCTATACTTTAACAATTGGTGATATCTTGGCATCTCAGTCAGCTGGAGATACGATAGTTTGACCAAAAGAACCGGCTATTGCAAACAAAATTAAATACTGAAAAAATGTATTTGGCCAAATTTCGAATACGACAGTTTAACATAATAGCAACGACATATATATATATATATATATATATATATATATATATATATATATATATAGTAAGGTCTACTCTGATAGATATTTGGGCTGCATGATTTCTGAGCCATATAGACTTTTCTAGAATTACACCACCTGATGCTAATGTTGTTGTCAGTCTATTGTCAGCTCTTTTTACTAACAGCAATAGAGGATATTCCGTCATGACAGTCCAGTTTTTTGTAAAGATGTATGAAAGGATTATTTTATCTAATTCTTTATTTATGTATTCCATTGTTTTTAGACGATGGAAGGTGTGTGTGTCTTGGGGAGATGGTGATTTACCGGATATACGATTTGGTCTTCTTGATTAACGCTGATAACGACGCTAAACTATGTCCACAACATTGCAACAAAAACAACGACGCCAACAGCAGCATTATCGACAATAATGGTCTTAAGTTTTGGCACAAGGTCAGCTATTTTAGGGGAGCGGTCAAGCCAGTTACATCGAAACCAGTGCTCAGCGGGTACTTATTGGTTCCGAAAGGATAAAAGACGAAGTTGACCTCGTGGAATTTGAACACAGAATGTAAAGACGTGCAATATCAACAATAACAGGAACAACTAGAAAATGGACAACAAAAACAATGCCAGTAAATAGAACAGCAACAAAACATCAATAACAATGATAATTATAACACCACTACCACTAGCGCCGCCAATAAACAAAAACATCTCTAAAAACAACAATATCGGAAAGACAAACAACTACAAGACTAAAATACTAACGATAAAACTACAATAACAACAGTACTACCAGCAACAAAACAACAAAAATTACAACAACAACAACAACAACAACAAAAACAACAGCGACAATACCAACAACAATTACAAAAGCAATATGAACAGCTAAAAATAACAACGGTATTACCAGCAAAGATACAAACAAAAATAGAAATAAATACCACTACGATGACAACAGCTACAATAAGAACAACAATAATTCCAGCAACGAAAACAATTCAAGTAATAAAAACAACAACAACATCAACAACGATTCCAATAACAGAAACAATAACATGAACAGCGTCAACACCCGCAAGAACAACCCCATCAGATGCAACACGAACAACAAAAACAAGTAAAAGAACTGCAAAGGCACCAACAACGTCGACAACAACAACAACACCACGAACAGCAACAATAGTCATAAGTTGTTCTATTTTGTATTTTTGTGAATGATGTTGTGGTGAAGATTAGTTCTCAATCAATGAAGCCAGAGATCTGTTTTCGATTCCCGTGGGGATGAAACATATTGATTCCACAGCCGACGAGAGGGAGTTTCACGTTGCTAGAAATTAGAACCAGATCTCTTTAGATTTTGTGTGGCTTCCACCACCACCACCACCACCGCCACCACCACAACCACCACCACCACTACTACTACTACTACCACAACAACCACCTGGCAAGACACAGCAGTCGTAATCTCCTTCAAAGTACACATTCAATAATTTAGATTTATAAAATCTCTGAATGACAGTCGGGATGGTCATATCTGGAACACATTTCAGGTAGCTCTAATAGATATCAACGCTAATTTGGGTCCACACAACAATAACAACAATAACAATATACATACATACATACATACATACATACATATATATATATACATTGATTCTCTTTTGAATTATGGCGTATGTATCGTGGAGTACAAGATTAATTCTCGTCGAGTGAAGACAGAGGTCTGGTTTCGAAACCCGTGGGAAAATTCCTTAATTCCACCACCAACAAGGGAACCTCTCGTTTCTTCAAAATAAAAGCTATATCTCCGTCGATATTACATCGACTTAAAATAGGGAAGCAAACACTGAATAGAAAAGTCCTACAAAAACTCCATTACTGAAATTGCTGGCCTTGTGAAAAAATTTGAATCCTTTATTTATCTACACTGACAGGTTGACCTTGGAGGTATATGAACCCAGAACACTCAGAGTCAGAAAGAAGACCGGAAAGTATTCTGCCCGACGAGCTGACGTCTCTACCAGTTCGACTCACCAGCAGAGATTGTTTACTCAATTAAACCAAATCCTATCGATTACAAGCAATCTATTTTATCAAACCCCACAGAGATCAGTAACAGATAAAAATCAACTCTGGCGAGATGTTGAACTGATCTGCAAATCTATAAATGAACTGAAATAAAATAAAGTAAAACATTTATTGTATCCCATCAGAACAAAGCGAATTGTTTAAAGATAGGCACTAAGTATACCGTGCGTATGTAACTATATTGCTGGCAATAATTTTATTGATCTTGTTGTTGTTATTATTGGTGGTGGTAGTGGTGGTGGTGGTGGTGGTGGTGGTGGTGGTGGTGGGAGTGGTGTTTAAATCAACTCTGGTTGAGCAAAAGATTTTTAGGTTTCGCTAACCAGAAGTTTTGTCCTTTTAAGAAATAATGTATCTAAGATTATATTGTCTAATAAGTCTTATTTTTTTTTCATTTGAATATGTAGTTTGAGTGAAATTAAGCTGCTATTTTCTAATAGATTGAGTAACAACATTGAAGCTTTCCTCATTGATTTACTCATCTGACTGATACAGTGACAAAGAAAACCCAACGAGTGATGAAGTTGAAATGGGCGAAAACACATAAATATATGCGTTTAACGTTGAAGGATTTACAAATCTAATTCAAAGAAAGAACAAAATTCCAGTCCAGTCGATTAAAACGAATCCAAAGCGTATTTTATCGAATCACGAAAGAAAGAACAGCAGACTCGATCATGGTGAAATTTGAATGAGTGACAGCCTTGTGATCTTCGAATATCTCCTGTTCGATTTCGATACAGTTGCAGTCGATATCTGCCAAGATGGAGACGTATCCAAACAAGTTTAGCATGCAAAAGTAAATCTCATAGGGAAGATCATCCCAACTAGACAATTTACTAGTCGTGAAACCAACTATTGCTTCCTGTATTTCAGCAGCATTTATCGTCTTTCGCAGCACTTCACCTCTTTCGCTCAGAGTCTCCTAAAACCATCAAGATAAGCTCCGAAATACATTCTGCAAATTGACGCTTAAAGATAATTTCGCCTTCTATGCCTCCTCCCACCTTCCTCTCTATTTGGCTCGGCAACGAAGACAACCCCATGTTGAAAATTTTTTTGTCTTGAAAGTAATCTTTCCCTAACAAACTTTTTGCTCCGTTGGAGCAAGTATATCAGACAGTTGATCTGAGTAATATGGCCCTGGTCAACTTGGCAACAAGATATAATAATAAAAATTAACACAATTTAATTTCGAACAAGGAAAACAAAGCACAAACTTGCAGAACTTCTGCAACATAACCAAGTTTGTGATAAACAATAATAATATTCCTTTCAATCAAAGGCAGTAGTTCTGAAACTTTGTGGGAGGGGAGATAATGGATTATATCGACCCAAGTGCCTAACTGGTACTTATTTCATTGACCTCGAAAGGAAGAAAAGTACAGGGGACCTTCAGCGAAATTTGAACTCAGAATGTAATGCCACTAATCGGTTTATTCGGCGTACTTACGATTCCTCCAGCTCACCACCTTAATAATAATAATAATAATATTTGCCTTTCATCCTTTCGGGATTGATTAAATAAGTACCAGTTACGCAATGGGGGTCGATGTAATCGACTAGCCTCCTCCCTCAAAATTTTAGGCCTTGTATCTATAGTGGAAAGGACTATTATTATTATTATTATTATTATTATTAGCTATCTTGTGAACAATATTTCGACATCTTGCGTGTCTTCCACTGGTTCAAAAAATAAATTTGTCAATCTACTTCATTTTGGTTAATATAGAAAGGATTGAGGTAACTCCTCCTGAAGATATAGAGTCAAAATTAAAAGAAAGTTCACAAGATAGCAAATGGCACTCTTCTTTTAATTTTGACTCTATATCTTCAGGAGGAGTTACCTCAATCCTTTCTATTATTATTATTATTATTATTATTATTATTATTATTATTATTATTGTTGTTGTTGTTGTTGTTGTTGTTGTTGTTATTGTTGTTGTTGTTGTTGTTGTTGTTGTTGTTGTTGTTGTCGTTGCTGTTATTTTAATGATTTCTATATTCCCGATAATCCCCGACTGTGTCAAGCTGCAGATATGAAGAAAAAGAGAGATTGGTCTCTTATATTTTTGATCTATGATGTAATAGCTTATGATGAATATAATGAACGACTAGAGAGAGAGAGAGAGAGAGAGCGAAAGTGAGAGATAGATTGGGAAAGAGAAAGACAGAGAGAGCTTTAATATCTGTGAAGTCGTTTCGTGATCACATCAAAAATACAATTAGTATTGACGTTTATTATAAAGCGACATTTAAGCGAGGAAAATTCACACATTCCGTCGTCTGTATCCTTGGTGACAAAACAGAATCGTGCAAGAAATGAATGACGAGAAGACATATTAATATTTTCGTATCCTAGAATAAAAAAAAAGGAGGATTATATTAGCAACACCAAAAAGAAAGGAAAGACCAAGATGAGAGATAAAAGACATTTATAGTGAGTTCATCTTTGATAATGAACTCATTCTACGTCAAACGTATCCTGGTTAGCAATACTTTAGTTGAAGGCGTAGATAAATGCATCTTTTATTTGTTTCAGCTATCGGAATGCAGAGATGCTGAAGCACAACACCATCACCACCACATCCACTTGACCACCGATACTGGTTCGTTTGCATCTCTGAAAACTAGTGGTTCGTCGGAAAAGACCGAACGTCGGAAAAGACCGAACGTCGGAAAAGACCGAACGTCGGAAAAGACCAAACTTTAAAAAGATAAGTGTTGGGGTCGATTTGGTCCGACTAAACCCATCAACGCGGTGCTCCAGCATGGCCGCAGTCCAATGACTGAAACAAGTAAAAGATAACAAGAAGGATCCCTAAGGATGACTGTAAATTCGAAAATGGTAGGAATTGAACTCAGTGTGTAAAATCTCGGAACAAATGCCTGTGAAGTTTATCCCGAACAGGCAGCGCCCCTCGGTAGCACAGCCAGGCAAGGGAATTTCTGGAAGTTATCCATAGGCCCAGCCCGAAAAGTTAGAAGAAGAAGAAGAAGAAGAAGAAGAAGAAGAAGAAGAAGAAGAAGAAGAAGAAGAAGAAGAAGAAGAAGAAGACGACGACGACGACGACGACGACGACGACGAAGAAGAAGAAGAAGAAGAAGAAGAAGAAGAAGAAGACGACGACGACGACGAAGAAGAAGAAGAAGAAGAAGAAGAAGAAGAAGAAGAAGAGTCTACAAATTAATGAAGGTTTAATATGTTAGCAATCCTCTCATTGCGTATCATTCACCCATTGTAGTTTGGTTCTGTTTGTTGCGGTTGTTTAATGATATCCATGGATTGTCTCTACAACATTACATTTCATTTTTTTTTACAAAACGCCATTTTAAATTCATTTGCTTATTTCACTTTCTTTTCTATAAAGAACAATATTCTTTCTGCTGCTGTTGTTGTTGTTACCCTCGCTCTTGTTGTTGTTGTTGTTGCTGTTGTTCTTTTCATTACTTCTGGTGTTCTTGCCGTTTATTTTTCTCTGATGTCGGAGTTTATGTTGATGTTATTCTTATTACTGAACTACGCCCATTTCTTTTGTACAGATCAAAAACAAGTTCGTTTATTGTCTTTTATTTTAAATTCAAGATTAAGAATACATTCGCTGGATAATTTGCATTTAGAAAAATAAAAAAGAAAGGAAAAATATGTGAAACAGTTATAGTATTGGCTGTGGTGGCAGTAATAGTAATGATGGTTGTAGTAATAGTAACCTCAGACGCAGTAGTAATATAACCTATAGTGAACACAAAACCATTTGCTTTGTTTTAGTATTATAATCATTGCTTGTGATATTACAGAATTTTCAAGCGTATACTTTCACTTTCACTTTTGTATTTTGTATTTACTTGTGAACCACCATATTTATAGTAACCTTTACATTGTGGATAAGATGATTCACGTTAATCGGCTTCTAGCTTTGACCTATTCTGCATGGGAGACCCTGCCAGGAACTTGCACTCCACTGACATAGCTCAAGCTCATAAACTGGACCCTGTGATAGTGTCATGGATGTTAATGGTACTTAACTGTCGTTCATATAAAGATAATTACTAAAGATAATCCCTAGTAGACTATACCACAAACTGAAATAGCTTATGACCTAATTACTCGAGCCACTGAATAGTCTTTTACTGTCGGTTGATCTGCAAGAAATAGCAACCAAATCTTGCTGGAATTAGAACACAAATGTGCAGGTATGAGCATATTGCTTAAGAAATTGGCCTAACAATCACGTGATTTCTGCTTCAGTGTGACACCTTGAACACAATCCCTTGTAAGTAAATTGTTGCACAGAAGCTTTTTATGTATTTTTCTGCCCACCGTTCGATAACTGATATTGATTTGTGTATGTTCCAGTGATCTAGCAAATTCTATCAATCAAAACAGACCCATGGGATAAAGAACAGGTTCAAACTAAGCAATGGCATCCATTTGACCGACTAACCCCCTTCAAGTAGAAGAGTAAAGGAATAAAAGCACATATTCTTTTAAATAGAAGTAGACACAACAGACTGTATATTCCTAGATGTGTAGTGTAAATATGATGATTAGATGAGAAGGATTTCTGAGTTCAAATCAAGTTGAATTTTAGCGTGCTAACGGTTCTGCCAGCTCGCCGCCTTAAACTCTTTTCTTCTCTAGGCACAAGGCTCGAAGATTTGGGGAGTGGGCCAGTCGATTATATCGACCCCAGTACGTAACTGGTACTTAATTAATCGATCCCGAAAGGATGAAAGGTAAAGTCGACTGACCTCGGCGGAATTTGAACTGAGAGCGTAAAGATAGACGAAATAAGCATTTCGCCCGGCGTGTTAACGGTTCTGCCAGCTCGCCGCCATTCGGACTCGCTAAATTAAAATACTGATATTGCATTCGATGTAATCGACTTATCTCATGCCATGAAAAATGCTGGCCTTGAAACCGGCAATGAATCGGCATCACGTTCAGAAAAAAATGTGATCTCGGGTACTTATACGTAAGGGAAACCGGGTAACAGCCCTTACCAGTATCAGGACTAAAATAAAATAATGCATCTTAAGGGTGTAACAGAAAGGAGATATGAGGTGTTATAGCATTAACCAGTGGAAAGTCTTGTGTTAAAATTATCAGACGCCGAGAATCCGCAAAATATAACTTTATGTACGCGATAAATATTAAATTGTGTATTTTCGCTCTTAGCTTTTCGCCGTTTTTCTCATAGTATAATATAATATTATATGTTAACGAGCACCAAGTACCCGGCGTCACATTGCTTCAGAAATGACTTAAATAGATTCTACGTGTGATTAGAAAAGAAGTCAGAGTTTATCTAACGCTAATGTGATATTTTTATGATTGCAGCAATTTGTGTATGCGTGTATGCGTGCGCTCCCATTGTGCGAGCGTGTGTGTTTGTGTGTGTGTGTGTTGATATTTTAAAAGGATATATGCGTTGAGTAAAAATATTCATACAAGAGAGAAAAATAAGACAGGACCGTAAAAACAAATAACAGGTACTAATCGTAATATGTTTTTAACATATTTTATTTTCAGAAAATAACAAGAAAATGTAAGAGAGAAATGAAAAATGCTGACGCAAACAAAATAAGGAAATTTAACACCGTATGCAAATTAAGGAAACTGATACATAGGTTATTATAATAATGGTTTCAAATTTTGGCAAAATGTTTCTTTCTCGAAGGAGTTAAAGGAAAATTTACCTTGGTGGTATTTGAAATGAATCCCGAAATATAATTTTCACGACGCCCTAACGTCTCGGCCGTCATACTTCATATTTTATCTACGCTACAAGAAAAAGACAAAGTTGAACTCAGAAGATAAAGGAAAAAAACCTAACAACCGTCAGACGTGTTGCCACTATCTCTCCTCCGCTCTTTTTCTCTTTATCTCTCTCTATCTATTTATCTATCTATCTATCTATCTATCTATCTATCTATCTATCTATCAATCTCTTTGTCTGTCTGTCTGTTTATCGACATTTTGTCAATCATAGTCTTTCAATGGTACCGTATTAAGATAAATATCATGAAAATATGTAGAAGCTTTGCTGCATAATTAATTTAGCGAACTTCTCGTTTCAGCTAGAATATTCTTTAAAATTATTAATATGTGTGTTTGTGTGTGTGTGTGTGTGTGTGTGTGTGTGTGTTTATATATGTATGTATGAGCGTTTGTATGTACCATATATATACATACATTTATATACATACATACGTAAATAGACACACACGTACACATATACAAATGATCAGTTTAAATTTAAATTTCGGAGCCACGGTTTTGCGCCAGAAACTTTGAAAAGTTTATAATACAAAATTGATTTTAAAATTTTATAATGCTTGCTGTCAACTTACAAAAGGACAGAAGGACACTGTGTTTCAGCTCTGGGAATTCACTCAAGGACCGATGAAAAGATAACAAAATGTGCGCACACAAACTCATTGCTGCATACACACGAAATATAATTTGTTTATAAGATTAGTCGAAACGTTTGTGTCAATCATGCATTGGTTTGTTACATATGAACAAATCCTCATATTTATGACTTTGGTCAGGACAGTTAGATTATTGTAATTTGGTGTTTGGTTCTAAAGCAGTCACTGACATAAATGGTGTTTCGTTCTAAAGGCAGTTACTGACATAAATAAAGATGAATGTCTGTAAACTATTTAAGAAATCTAGTACGCGGAATGGTTTCGAGGTAATTATCGTCGTGTATATTTTTAAAATCGACTGGCACTCCGTCGGTTACGAAGAAGGGGGTTCCAATTGATCCCACCGACGGAAGAACTAGCTTGTAAAATTAACGTGCAAATGAATGAGCACTCCACAGACACGAGAAATAAAGTGCCTTGCTCAAGGACACAATGAGATTATTGTAATTCTGGGGTTTCGTTATAAAGCACACACACACACACACACACACACACACACAAACACATATATATATATTATATTTGATCCTTTATATTGAACACTCAATATTTCATCTACATTCAATACTTTATTTCATGGTGCCATCCATTTTTATTTTATTTTATTTTATATTATATATTGTATATTATATTATATATTGTATATTCCATATTCTATACCCCACATTGGTTCTGCAGGAATATAAATAAAACATAAAAAACAGACAGTGTTGGAACTCTTTTAAACAAAATAATATATTCCTCTATACACAATCATACAAAAAAAAACCCTTTTTTGTATTTATTTTTACTCGCATATATATATATATATATGCCTGAGTATACGACGGACTTCTTTCAGTTTCCGTCTACCAAATCCACTTACAAGACTTTAATCAACCTGGGGCCATAGCAGAAAACACTTGCCCAAGGTCCTACGCAGTAGGACTGAATTCGGAATGCTGTGGCTGGGAAACAAACTTACCATACAGCTACGCCTGCGTCTATGCATGTATCAAATACTCTCAATTCTACAGTTTAGTATAAGAGAATTGATTAATGTTTCTTTCAGTGTAAATTGAACCCGGATGCCATCTGTTGCGAAGTGAATGTTGTACCCATAGGCACAAGGTTTCGGTAAAATACGAAAAGGTGTTCAGTATATCTTATCCCTTCATGTTGTTCATGTACGATCTAGGAAAGATAATGTACAGAGTTGATTTTAAGAAGATAAAACTGCGCAACAGCTTAAAGGCTATGATGGTCTTCTTTTTTTTTACTTATTCATTCATTTATTTGTTTATTTTATATACGCTTTGATGTGGTTTAAAAAGTTAGATTAGCAATCGTTAAATTCTGATAAGAGCTGAGTTTAAGTGAAGAGGCGAAAAAAAAACCATTGCGTTGATAACAATGTAGTTTGACTTTATCATAGATCTTCTCTATCAGGGCTGTTCTAGAGCTAAGTAATAGCAACAACAGTACTGACAAATTACGACAGCATCAAAAGCAACAATGGCAACACCGACAAGACAAAAGTGGAAATACGTAATCACACATTTGTCGAACGTTCCTGCAATATGTAGTAAGACTCTGGTGTTTTGAACTCCACAGTTCGTACCGTTTGGTATTACTAGAAAGTGCTTGTAAGGATCTTAAAGCATTTGGGATACTAGTCCTTCTCTTATAATCAACCGAACCTGCTCGTGAAATTAACACACACACACACACGTACATATATATATATATATATATATATATATATATATATATATATATACATAGGGAGAATTCACGAAAAGACAACAGACGAAGACAGGTGGTGTAGACAACAAATGGATGTATTAGTATATATACATGTATATATATATATATACATAGGGAGAATTCACGAAAAGACAACAGACGAAGACAGGTGGTGTAGACAACAAATGGATGTATTAGTATATATACATGTATATATATATATATACATAGGGAGAATTCACGAAAAGACAACAGACGAAGACAGGTAGTGTAGACAACAAATGGATGTATTAGTATATATACATGTATATATATATATATATACATAGGGAGAATTCACGAAAAGACAACAGACGAAGACAGGTAGTGTAGACAACAAATGGATGTATTAGTATATATACATGTATATATATATATACATAGGGAGAATTCACGAAAAGACAACAGACGAAGACAGGTAGTGTAGACAACAAATGGATGTATTAGTATATATACATGTATATATATATATACATAGGGAGAATTCACGAAAAGACAACAGACGAAGACAGGTAGTGTAGACAACAAATGGATGTATTAGTATATA
The DNA here is from genome assembly GCF_046866305.1 of Octopus bimaculoides. Classification (NCBI taxonomy): domain Eukaryota; kingdom Metazoa; phylum Mollusca; class Cephalopoda; order Octopoda; family Octopodidae; genus Octopus; species Octopus bimaculoides. The sequence goes on from NC_142941.1 coordinate 11,767,657, forward strand.
TACATGTATATATATATATATACATAGGGAGAATTCACGAAAAGACAACAGACGAAGACAGGTGGTGTAGACAACAAACGGATGTATTAGTATATATACATGTATATATATATGTGTGTATAGAATATATATTAATTTATATAAGAACATACACACAAAATAATACATACACACACACGCACATATTGAGAAGGCCTGAATGCATCTGGTATTTTCGCTTTGAGTTGCTGGAACTATTTTAGTCCCCCTCCGATATATATTGCATTTAGAAACACAGCACATCACGTCCATAAGGGATACTGCAGTAAAAATGTTTTTCATCAACAATTTTAGTTGAAGTATGATACGTAGATGGTTATTTTAATTTCATACTTTTTCCACTGCATATAACAGATGTTTAGAAGCCGCGTGGCGCTGCACAATACCAGTGAATGCTTTTCACAGTTTCCTCTGTACCAGAGACGACAAAACTCATCCAAGTATGAGGTGAGCTTTAAGTACACGCCATTGATAAGTCGCAAAGAGGTTGAAATGCATCTAGAATAACCGCTGATCACCACAGGAATGATTTTCGTTTCCCTCTGATATATGTTGTATTTTTAGATGCTGTTCGTCCATAAGAGATATCATCTACTGATAAATACTGTAGTAAATTTTCTATTCAACGATGTGTTTACACTGAGTATGATACATTACAGCTATTTGAATTAGATACTGTTTCCATTGCGTGCAACAAACATATATACACAAACATACATAAATAATACATATACACATACACACACAGAGTGACATTTCATACATGCTATTCCAACTATTGTAGTAATTCAAGCGAATTCAAAGACGTACTCTTCAGTTACATAATGACTGTTATTACGATTTATAAATTATAGAAATGTTATTGTTTATTGTGCATAGAGAATTGATTAGTTCATCTACTTTAATTGCTACACGCTGATACTTATCATATTGAATTGGAAGGAAAGTAACACATAGTCAAACCTGGCTGGAATCCATCTGAGACAACTTGTAACAACTGTGTTCCTTTGACTTTCAGTGAACATCTCAAAATTACACACTAAGCATTTATGTGTTTACATTTAGCTCAATAATGATACTACACAAATGAAGAAGGCGCCGCTGATATAGAGTAATATATGGTAAGAGGTTTACAAAATGAATTCAAATGTAAAGTGAACAAAGATTACAGACCGGATTACATCGAAAGTCATGTAAATTTCGGTATCTAAATTAAGTCGGACTGACGAAGGAGTTTAACCGTGATCGTTCGATCTGATAGAAATCTAAATCAGTTATTTTGCTGTTTTAAATAAATGAAGGACACTAATAAACAATAACACCAAGGTGAAATATTTTTTATAACGGAATAAATGTACATGAAACCATTACATGTGTATTCTTAAACCATGTCAAATTGTAAATCTTGGAATGCACTCACACACATACACACACACATATACATACATACATGTATGCGTATGCATATGTCTGTGTGTATGTATGTATGTGTATGCATGTGTGTGTACGAATATATATATATATATATATATATATATACATATATATATATATATATATATATATATATATATATATATATATATATATATATATATATATATATATATATATATATATATATATATATATATATATATACACATTATAGATATAGGGTAAAGTATTATTAATTTAATAATTAATAATTTTACCAAGTAGTTCGGTATGGGACGAAAAAAAAAATTTCGGTAAAAATTGTTTTTATAATTATAAACATAATTAAGGGATCAGCAAAAGTTGCTTCATCATATACCAAAATTTAGAAATAGCAGTGAATCTACTAATTCTTCTACTACAATATATCTCCACAGACAGTTTTGGCTTTAAAAAATCATTATAGCCACATGTTTATATCATTTGTTACTACGTACGTTTTGTTGGTGTGACTATTTGGGAGCGCAGCATAAGTCGTTCCAAATGAAATTGGAAGCTTAAGCACAACGGATCATCAGGGAAATAATTTATTGCATAAATATCCAATTGTACTTAGATACTTACGCTGCCTTTCCAAACCAACACAACGGTAAAATGTACGTAAGGAACAAATGATACAAACTTATGCTTCTCGTAATTTCTCCTATATTTTCTCTGTATATCATAACTTGTAATACTTTAAGTGTAGCAGTAACCTATACTGGAAGCTGACAGTATGGGGAAATCTGAGAGGAGCCCTGAAATCAACAGTAGCAGTCGTACAAGCAGTCGTACAAACAGTCGTTCATCCAATAGTACACACAATACATAGAATAAAGAAAATGCCCACCAAAATTAAAGGAATACTTTTGTATACATATACCGAGAAGAAAACATGCGGAACAGGCGTTATTTTGCCGAGGATTATCTTGTAATCACCTGAAGAGTCACATCAACACGAACAGATAATCCTAAATTGGTTAAGTATCCCACCCGTGCGGAATCAATGCCGAATGGGTCGAAACAATTGTGGTGAGTAACAAGCATTCTCGTATCTTCCATCTTCCGTCTCTCTCACCCACCACCCACCCCTACCCACATACCCCACCCTACCCACAAACCCCATACCTCTACCCCACACTCCACCCATGCCTTCCCCACCTCCCAACACCCTCACATCACACCACACCAATACCCTTGCATCACACCACGCACACCACACCAATACCCTCGCATCACACCACGCACACACTACAACTGACCAACTACTTTCTCCCTTTCTCCCTTCCCCAATTTTCACACTACATACGTCAAGATCACCAGCAGTCTACCTCCCACACACAGCCCCTCGTTCCCGATCACCGTTCGTTATCTCCCCCTTTCTTAGCTCTCCTGAAATAAGAATTTCTAACTTCCGGTCAGTCATTGTTATGATCGGCCATTATTATGATTGACCGTTGACTGAACACTATTCAATTTTTTTTCTCCGTGTTTTTCTCCTTGTCTCCGTATTCTTTCTGTTGAAGAGCGTAGCTCGAAACGTCAAAGACTTTCCGTATTCCCGAGCGTCATACTAATATATACTTTTGTTATTTACACCACCTGTCCTCGTCTGTTGTTATTTTTTGTATATTCTCCCACATATAATACACGCTCACGTGGTCGCACCAGCTAATCCTGTCTCCTCTCATCACACACTACCAACTTTTGGATTCTACCTTCTTTCCTTCTGGATCTGGAGTGTTTGATTCTGAACTTTATACCCTCCGGCTGCACCTCTCCTACCCACGGATTTACACTGGACCCATCTTCTGATTGGAAATCGCTTCAATATACCACGACGTCTAAAAAACTTTTGAACTTTTCCACTTTTGTAAACCTCCTTTATCATCCTTTTTTACCTTACTTTCCTTCACCTACCGTCTCTTCGTACTCTGGATGTTCCTAATCTGTCTTCTCTAATCTGCACCTATTACTTTGTATTCTTCTCCCTCCCTTTCTTTTCTCCTCTCGTTTCTTCTCTCCCTGTCACCCCATTTCTCCCTATTGTCCCATCTTCCTTTTTGCTTTGTTTTTTTCTCCCACCTCGCATATATTTTCTTCTCACAACCCCTTTTTCGTTTTTTCTCCTCATGCCTTTATTTTTTTTCCCCCACACCTGTTAAAAAAGTTTTTTTTCCAGTTTTTTTCCCCCCTTTTTTTCTTTTTTTTCCTTTTTTTCCACGTCCAATTTTCTCATCACGCTTGTTTTTTTTCCACCACACCTTTTGTAATTCTCCTTCCCACGTCTAATTTTCTTTTCTCTCTCGTTCCATCATGCCTGACTACAAATCTTTCCAACTCACTCTCCACAACCGCCTAAAACTATACCTCCGCACACTTCCCTCTCTATACTTTCAACCTACTATACGACTCTCCTTACTCATATTCAAGAAGACTCGTTTCTCTAGTCATATTACGTTTCTCAGTCGCTGCTTACATCACCGCCTCATCCCTAAGGGTTTCCGCCTCCATTTCCACCCCACTCTCCACTCCTCTACCACCATTCTACCCATACTCCGCACCACATCCTACCGCCTTATGCGGGCCACCATTCGCTCCAATCTCTCTAAAATCCACACTATCGACCGCCTTCTTCCTCCAGCCTTTTCCATATTTTTCTCCTCTCTGTCACCCTCCCATGCTCACAATACATTGCGCTTTATCATTCAACTTAATCATCTCTTTCATACATTTCTTACCGACACTAAGCTCCGCAAACTTCACTCACTCCTCCATTCCTCTACACCCGATGCCACTACCCCAACCCCTCCACCACCCTTCTCCCTCCCTGATGTGCATTCCCCACCCACACCCAACCACCCTGCCTCTCCCACACACACTCCACCCCCTCCCTCCCAGCTCTCCACCATCCCGACCGCCCCTCCTAACCCTACTTCATCCCCTCCTACTTCTATTCCACCCACCCCCTCTCCACTTCAGCCTGTCGTTACCATTCCCCCAGATCTTCCTCTCTCTGAGGCGGAGCGCTCCGTCCTCAATAGGGGTCTGCGCTTCATCCCACTCACTCCATCCTGCAAGGAATTTCAAACCCGTGCTGATGTCCACAGCTTTGTGCGCCGCGTTAGGTTGGGTGCGCTTTTCCATAACACACCACCCGCACCCAACGAGGACTGCTTCACTGACCTGGGCCGACGACCATCCCAGTGGACGCCTGCTCCTGGCCAGTTCCAGGCAGTTGATCTTTTCGCGGGCGCCTGCCAACGCGCTGTGGGCCGGTTTAACTTTTCCAGGCGTCCATCTCGACTCAACATCTCCCCAGCCGAACTCTCGGCCCTTCGATCCCTCCGACGCCACACGGACATCATCATAAAACCGGCTGATAAGGGTGGAGCCGTGGTAGTATGGCGCGCGGACCTCTACGAGGCCGAAGCTCTCCGTCAACTTCGAGATACCTCATTCTACCGCCCTCTGCCCTCCGACCCCACGCCCAGCTACCAACAGACTGTGTCCTCCACTATCCATGACCTCATCCTGTCCTCCCGTCTCCCCGCCACCGCCTCCAACCTTATTGTTCGCACCCCACGCACCCCCACCATTTACTTCCTCCCCAAGATCCATAAACCGAACAACCCTGGCCGCCCCATCGTCTCCGCCTGCAACTGCCCCACCGAGCTTATCTCAAAATACCTAGACCGTGTCCTCGCCCCCCTAGTGGCTTCTCTCCCTTCCCACATTCATGACACTAACCACGCGCTTCGTCTATTCAACTCTTTCTCTTTCCCTCCCGGCCCTTCTAAGCTTCTCTTCACTCTAGACATCCAGAGCCTCTATACAGTGATCCCCCACGACGAGGGGCTGTGTGCCCTGAAGTTTTTTCTAGACCAACGCCCCAACCCACAACCCGACACCTCCACACTCATTCGTCTGGCCGAACTTGTCCTATCTCTCAACTGCTTCTCGTTCGCGGGAGATATCTACCAGGAGCTCTCGGGAGTGGCCATGGGGACGAGAATGGGCCCCAACTACGCGAACCTCTTCGTTGGTTATGTTGAGGCCCAAATATTCTCCAGTTTCACTGGTCCCACTCCCGAACTATACGGTCGGTATATCGACGACTGTATCGGTGCCACCTCTCTCTCCCGTGAACATCTTGACTCGTTCCTCTCTTTCGTTCAATCTTTCCATCCTGCCCTCCACTTCTCCTGTACTGTCTCTGACACCTCTGTCCCCTTTCTCGACATTTCGGTCAGCATCCTCCACTCCGCCCTTAGCACCTCCATCCACTACAAACACACAGACTCACACTCCTATCTCAACTTCTCCTCCTCCCACCCTAGACACACAAAACTTTCCATCCCCTATTCCCAATTCCTCCGTCTACGCAGACTTTGTAGCGACAGCCATGACTTTGAGACTCAGTCTCAACTCATGGCTCACCACTTTAGCCTGCGTGGATCTCCACCCACCACCATCCACACCGCCCTTGCCAGAGCACGTTCTGTGGACCGTGCATCTGCTCTCTCCCCCCGAACCCGCCCTGCCGTTTCCCGCCTCCCTTTTCCCCTCACCTACCATCCCACCACCCTACCCCTCCAACGCTCCATTCTCCGAGCTTCTCGGCGCCTCCAGTCCGACCCCTCCACCTCCCACATCTTCCCTAATCGACCCCTCCCCTCCTTCAAACGAGCCCACAACCTACGGGACCTCTTGGTCCACAGCTTCTTCCCCAACCCAACCTCCCAACCTGGCTCGTTCCCCTGCTCCCGCCCACGCTGCCGCACTTGCCCTTACCTCTCCAACACCACCCTCCTCACCAGCACCCATCACCGACCCTATCGCATCACCGACTCCTTCACCTGCACGTCTACCAACATCATATATTGCCTCTCCTGCTCTCTCTGCCAATCCCTGTACATCGGACAAACGGGGCGGCGCCTGGCCGACCGATTCGCGGAACACCTCCGAGATATCAACGTCGGCAATGACACCCCGGTGTCACGCCACTTCCGCTCTGCCGGCCACTCCTTGCGGCAACACCTGTCTGTGTTTGGATTGTCCATGCACAGGGGCCATCCGGACTCCCGTTTGCGCCGTGAACAGGGATTAATCTTCTATCTTCGCTCCTTTGCGCCACATGGGCTCAACTCCCCTCCACTCTTCATCTAACCCCCTCCTCCTGTCTCTCTCCCCCACCCTCCCTCCTACCACCCATCTCTCCCCTCCCCCACCTCCTGCTCCGACTCCTACTTCTTTGTACGTCTCTTCACCTCTCTTCATACTTCTCTCCACTCCCACTTCTCTTCACCCCTACTCTTTCTCTCCTCTCTCTTACTCTCTCGCACTCTCTTCTCTCGTACTCCCCCCTCTCTCACTCTTACTCTCTACACTCTTACTCTCCTACTCTTTCACTCCTCTTTCTCTCCTCTCTCTTACTCTCTTCTCTCGTACTCCCCCTCCCCCCTCTCCCGTACTCCCCCCTCTCTCACTCTTACTCTCTACACTCTTACTCTCCTACTCTCTACACTCTTACTCTCTTACTCTCTCACCCTTACTCTCTCACTCTCTTCCCCTCTCTCTCACTCTCTTTCTCTTCCTTTCTTCTTCCCCCCCCCATACCCCTCTTCCCTCTCTCTCACTCTCTTTCTCTTCCTCTCTTTCTCTTCCTCTCTTTCTCTTCCTCTCTTTCTCTTCCTCTCTTTCTCTTCCTCTCTTTCTCTTCCTCTCTTTCTCCCCCCATACCCACCTTCCCCTCTTTCTCCCCCCATACCCACCTTCCCCCTCTCTCAATCCCCCTTCCCTCTCTTATACCCACCCTCTCTCCTCTCTTCCTCTCCCCTCCCATACCCATCTTCCCCCTCTCTTACATCGACCTTCCCCTTCTCCCTCCTCGTCAACACCCCCTCATAAGCTCATCCCACCACACCCCAACACACTCCTACTCTACCTTCCCACTCCACCCCATCCAATTCCTTACACCCACCACCCACCCCTACCCACATACCCCACCCTACCCATAAACCCCATACCTCTACCCCACACTCCACCCATGCCTTCCCCACCTCCCAACACCCTCACATCACACCACACCAATACCCTTGCATCACACCACGCACACCACACCAATACCCTCGCATCACACCACGCACACACTACAACTGACCAACTACTTTCTCCCTTTCTCCCTTCCCCCATTTTCACACTACATACGTCAAGATCACCAGCAGTCTACCTCCCACACACAGCCCCTCGTTCTCGATCACCGTTCGTTATCTCCCCCTTTCTTAGCTCTCCTGAAATAAGAATTTCTAACTTCCGGTCAGTCATTGTTATGATCGGCCATTATTATGATTGACCGTTGACTGAACACTATTCAATTTTTTTTCTCCGTGTTTTTCTCCTTGTCTCCGTATTCTTTCTGTTGAAGAGCGTAGCTCGAAAAGTCAAAGACTTTCCGTATTCCCGAGCGTCATACTAATATATACTTTTGTTATTTACACCACCTGTCCTCGTCTGTTGTTATTTTTTGTATATTCTCCCATATATATATATATATGTATGTATATATATATGCATGTATGTATGTGTGTGTGTGTGTAAGTATGTATATATGTATTATGTATGTATGCATAAACAGGTATGTATCGCTAATTTTGTGTCTAATAATATTTCAAAGTTCTGAAAGTATATTTAATTGTCTGCTTAGAATTCTTTCTTGAACTGTTTCGCGGCCATTTCTCTATAAACAGTATCATCTCACTTAACGTTAGATGAAACAGTGAACTTCCGCGAATCTCTGGCTCCTATCCTTACATCAAAGGCAATTGTGATTTTGATTTTAATCTGTATTCTATCGTTAATGAAAAAGAACAATTTCTGGTGTGCATTTTATATGGATGTTTATATAAGTTATAGCAGAGAGGGATCATGTGAAGTCTAAGAAAAAAAATCAATGGTCTATTACTATTGCGGCCTCTAGTGATGGAAGCTTAATGGCGGAGTCACCGAAGTTGGTAAATATATATTCTTATTTATCTGGAGTATGTGGAAACCTAACTATAACTGACATTTGTAATTACAAAATTATTATTATTATTATTATTATTATTATTATTATTATTATTATTATTACTATTATTATTATTTTCATCATTATTACCATTATTAAAACATGTTTATAATCCCGTAAACAATCGTGGATAATTTTTTTTAATATATAATAATGATGATGAATTGTTGGTGAATATTAAAATAGGGTCCTATTTTAGAATCTCATCCTTTTCATTCAGACATCAATATTTCTTTTTCACTGAAAACATCATGAATTTTATATATTAATATTTTATAAGTTTAAAGAGCATTTTTAAACGAAAACAAAATGTATGTCACCGTTTAAAAAAAATTAGCATGTAAGAAATAAACGTAAATAGATATTATACAATACAATTTAAGCACAGCCTCTAAAATTTACAAATAAATATGTCTGCGTTAGTATTCATGAATGCATTAGGATAGAGTTAGGATACATAAATATATTTCTTATTGAAAAATTAAGTGGCTTTTGTTAGGAATAGTCTTGTATATAGTTATGTTTATAAATTGATATAGTAATAATTATTGTCTTACAGGAACAGGATCTAACATTAACGTATTATCTGGGTAATAATGTAATATAAATGTGGACCATTATGACTATATTCCGCTCTTTTTGCAATTATTTACTGTTTGCTAAATAGGCTGTTTCCCTTTACAAACACACACACACTCACACACACACAGATATACGTATTTGTCGGTGTATAGTTACACACACACGCACGCACACACACACACACATACACGCATATATATATATATATATATATATATATATATATATATATATATATATATATGTATGTATATATATACATATATGTATATATATATATATATATATATATATATATATATATATATATATATATATATATATATATATATATATTATACCTTTTGTAAACACCTAATAACTTATAAACATCTAATGATTACAGCAGAAAAATTAGAAAAGCCGTTTCTATTCAGTTATCATATATATATATATATATATATATATATATATATATATATATAAATATGCGTGTGTGTATATATATATATATATATATATATACACATATATATATGTGTATATATATATATATTTATGTGTGTGTGTGTGTGTATGTGGATATATATATATTTGCGCTACACAGACACACGCACACAGACACACACACACACATACACACACACACACACAGACACACACACACACACACACACACACACACACACACACACATGTCTGTATCGCGTTGAATGAAACGTCGTCTCCTGACTATCTTGATTTCTTTATTTCTGCCTTTACTTCTTTCGTTCGTCATTTCTATTCATCTCCCTATTATTGTGGTCTCAATAGATATTTCTATTATTTCATTCTATGCAGAGAAATCAATACTAGACCTCCCTTATATGGTAAATTAGTTAAATCATTTACACATAAATTCTTCATTTTATTTCACTAAGCTATTCTTTTGGGGGGTTTCTTTTCGATATTTTTATCTCCTTTAGTTTTCGTTTTTTATATATGTTTTTATATTATGATTTTTAACAGATTGTCTGCAATATTTCTGCAGCTTCAGCTCGGCGTCTGAGGGACACTAAAGAACATAGATAAGTGTGTGTGTGTATACATGCATATATATATATATATATATATATATATATATATATGTTGAAATATAGATACATATATGCATACATATATACATATATACACACACACACATATAAGTATATATATATATGTATAAATACACACACACACACACACACACATATATATATATATATATATTTATATAAATACACATACACAGACACACATATGTATATATTATTGCACCTGATGATGTATTTTACCTTCTATTTTATTTGTTCTCGTTGAAACAATCGATGTGAAATTAATTCTGGCGCAAAATAGTCACATTTTTACGCTCACGCCATTACCTTTATTTTGTAGGTAACCGCAATTAATTATCCACTTCAATTTAACAGTTTCAGATTTGATGCTATATCCGATTTTACTGCTATTTCTGATGGCTAAGGCGGTTCATATGAGAATCTCGACGTACTATTTTGTAGGATATTGAAAATGCGTAAACATGTTTCCTATTAAATATGATAATCCTATAACGCTAGATTTGTTATTTAATCTTCAGAAGCACTACTATTAATGCGTTTCGTTCCTCAGACACTCATTCTCCGAAGTTAGACAATTAGAGGCAGCAGATTGGACGTTGAAGTCTTGGCACAGCTCAATGGACATTTAGACTGTTTGAGCTACAGCATGTTTTGGCAGCGGAGTCACACAGACATACGTGTGCACACACAGGAGTATGTTGTTTGATCAAAGTATGATCCATGTTCATTTATGATGTTTACCCAACGTTTCTCTATGTCATATGAATATAAAAAACAAAATTCATCTTTTGCTGTGATAAACTATCCGAACTGTCTTCTTTATTTAAGAATGTTTTATTGCTTATGAAAACTCAAAATGCTTAAATAAGTGATGGACAGTAGGAGAGATATCAGGGGAATTAAGGAGGATGTTGAGAAATTTCATACTTCAGGCTTTTCAACTTTTGGACGGTAGCTTAAGGAGTGTGAGCACGTGCATTGTCGTTGTGCAAAATTAGGCCATCTCTATTCACTAATCTGGCTTGCTTCTTTTTCAAAATCTAGTGCATACAATCAATTGCTTAGCAATGCGATGTTTCTGTTACCGTTTTTCCTTGTCGCAAAAATTATTAATCAGTAACTCCTCCCTCCGCAGACCACCATACAGTGACCACTAACTTTTTAGGGTGCAATATTGGGTTTGTGTATTGTTTAGGTGACTCTTTTGCATCTAATCACTGTCCTGTTCTCTTGCTGTTGTCAAAGAGTATCCATTTCTCATCTCAAGTAATGATTTGATGCAAGAATAGGTTTTTTATTTGCAGTAGAGAAAGCAATAAGGAGCACACTTGAAGGCGTCTGTTTCTTTTTTTATCTCGTTCAGTTATTATGGATAATCCGTTTTCTTGAATTATTCAAATTTTTACAGGTGTCCAAAAACAGTTGTGCGAGATGTTCAGAGTTCTGATGAAAGTGTTTGAACCTTTGTTCTCGAATTTTGTTCAACCAAAGCATTTAATCCATCATGCCAAATAACTGATTTTAGCCTACCCCTTGGTTTATTTTCAAGCCTATCATCTCCTGAACGGAAGATTTGGAACCATCTGTGAACAGTTTTGATGTCAACAAAACCATTACCAAAGGCCCGCTTGATATTCTGTAGAGCTTCTGTGGCAGAATGACCCAGTTTGTACTCATACGAGAAAAATCACTCAACATAGTTTGGTTGATATTTTCATTAGGTCTGTGGCAACGAATTTTGTATACCAATATTGTTGGGAAAGAAAAAGATTCATGATTAAATGCAAGGTATATATAATTGAAATTTTAAATGACTGAAATCACAAGTAATTAAAAATGTGACATTTCATGTGAAACAACCTAATTCATAACATTATTGCATTTCTACAAACGCTAGACTAAATCAATGGCAGAACCAGGATTGCAATCTAGTGGACATTCACATGGTGACATGTAAAAGAGCAGAAAACGTTACCTTGCGTAGGTATCTGAACGTGCTGTTCTAAGAGAATCATATTATTATTATTATTATTATTCAGCAGTCTTATTTTTACCACGTGCTTTCACTGCACTACCTATCGCAGTCCTGCGTTCCTTGGGTATGTGCTGTGGTTTGTTGTGATGCTCTTATTTTTTCTGCATTGAAAGTGTTTTACGTAGGATCTGTGCGCGTGCCTAGTAGTTCTATTTTCTGTATGTTATACATACCTGTTAGTCCTTGTCGTTTTTTGCTATGTATTTGTCTGAATATTTTTTATCATACTTAATACGCCTACAATGGTAGGAACTGTTTCTGCTTTTAGACTCCATATTCGAGTTACCACTATTTCCAGATCTTTGTAATTTGAAAGTTTCTCCATTTCTTTTAGAGAAACATTGTCATCTGTTGGTATTGATACATCGATTAGAAGGCATTTTCTTCTTGATGATCTCTGGCAACTATATACGGCCAATTGGCCTTAATTTCTATATCTGTGTGTATTGGCATATCTCAAAGTATGCTTGCTTTCTCATTTCTGTGACCTTTTCTGGCGTGTACTTATACCATCTTTTTTCTGTTATTTCATAGAGTTGGCATATTATTATTATTATTATTATTATTATTATTATTATTATTATTATTATTATTATTATTATTATAATGGTATCATTTATTTGCCACAAGAGCAAAGGATGAGGGGACAATACAGAGACAGACATAAAGTGTGGGGGTTTACGTATAATAATGAAATGATAAAAAAAAAGTAAGTATACACGGTAGACACTGAAAAAGAAGAGACATATGCATAGCATACAAAATAATAAAAAAAAGCGTATCAATTTCTATGATAACAATATATCAGTAATTGGTGTGGTGATAACAGTGATATCAATACTAAATATGAGGGTAAAAGAAATATTAGCATGAATATCATCTCGCTCCCTCTCTCCCTCTCTCTCTCTCTCACTCTCTCTCTCTCTCTCTCTCTCTCTCTCTCTCTATATATATATATATATATATATATATATATATATATATATATATATATATATATATATATATATACATGTATATATACATGCATACATACATATATATGTATATATATATATGCATACATATAAGTATATATATATATGTGTATATATATATATATATATATATATATATATATATATATATATATATACATATATATACATATACATATATATACATATATATATATATATATATATATATATATATATATATATATATATATATATATATATATATATATATATATATATATATATATAACTTGTGTGACAGCATGATAACACCTCTACTAACAGAAAGAATATCAATGCTACTAATGAAGAATAAATATCTTAATGTTGTTATTATCCTATATTACTATTATGACAAAAAGATAAAGGCGCCGAATCGTTATCACTCCGGACAAAATGGTAAACGGTGTTTCTTCCGTATCTTCATATTCTAAGTTCAAATGGCATAGAAGTCAACTATGCCTTTTTGGGATCGATGAATTTAAGTACCAGTCATGTCATAGGGTTGATGTCATCGATTTATCCTCTCCCTTCGAAAATTGCTGACCTTATTCAACATTGTTATTGTTGTTTTTACTCTTTTGTTTTATATAAAATATAACATAGAGGAAAATACTGTTATTATTATTATTAGTTTATCCCAGTATATGTCATGGCTTTTCTTGCCATCGTTTTATCATGGTCCGTTGCTGTTCTAGTCTTAGTTTGGATTTCATTTCCCACCCATATGGTTCCGGGTTCAATCTCACTGCGTGGCACCTTGGGCAAGTGTCTTCTACTGTATCCACGAGCCGACCAAAGCCCTGTATATGCATATAGTAGACGGAAACTGAAAGAAGCCCATTATTTTATGAGTGTGTGTGTGTGTGTGTGTGTGTGTGTGTGTGTGTGTGTGTGTGTATATTTGTCTTTGTATCTATGTTTGTCCCCCACCATGTCACAACCGGCGTTGGTGTATATACGTCCCAGTAGCTTAGTGGGTCAGCAAAAGAGAATAAGTTCTAGGCTTTTACAAAGTTTGACTAAAATCCTTTAAGACGGTGCCCCAGTATGGCAGCAGTCAAATGATTGAAAGAAGTAAGAGATAAAAGATAAAAGAACAATTGAAACTCCAACTCCTTTTTTTGTTTTTGTCTTACATTTCTTCCTGTTTTATTGAGGATTTTAAACTATCATTTTAAATCTTAGATTTTGTTTATAAATGAAAATACCTCACTCTCCAGGGTTACTGCTTCATGATATTCGCAGCATCTTATTCAGCATTCTTTTGTTGATAAGATTTTCTTAAGCTTATGCTTTGCTTCAAAGAATGCTCTTTTATTGATAACATACATTTTGCGATTTATATTAAAATTGTTATTTATATATATTTATATTATATCTTTGCATTATCTATATCAATTTTATATTATTTGTTTTAATTATTTGTATCATACTTTTTAATTGCTATATTTTTTAAATTTTATTTTTGATTATTATATTATATTTGTAATCATTATATTTTTAATTAAAATATATTTTTAATTATTTATATTACATTTCAATTATTTGTATCGTATTTTACAATTGTTTATACTACTTTTTTTATTATTCAAATTGTACATTTTAATTATATATGTTATACTTTTAATTATAGGCATTATATATTTATTTATTTATGTTAAAATTATAATGTTTAACTATTTATATTATACATTTTAATTATGTGTACTTTAATTGTTGACTATTAATATTAAATTTAATTGCTTACATTTTGATACACTTTTAATTACGTATATTCAATTATTTTAATTATTTATATCCTACTCATTTATTACTTATATCATAATTCAAATTATTTATATTATAATTCTTAATTATATATATATATCATAAATAAATTTTAATAATTTATATTATCCTTTTTAATTATTTAACTTCGTTTTTCTGTCTTATCTTGCACCTGAACTCGCCAAATAACAATCAATGCTCCCGCTTATAAGTCTTTATCAATTTTATATAATATACTTTCTTTATATAATTTATAATTTTATGTTTAAAAAAATAGGCTGTACTTCCATAAGCATCACGGGCCACTTTCACTCCATAATATCAACTCTACTGAATACCTTAGATACAGTTAGGCTGCTGATATGTTTGTAGATTATTTACATGAGCGGAAATTCTTGTAGGGACATGTTACATGTATTTATCCTTTAGTTCCTCTGTTTGTCCGCGTATAACATGGGCAAATGCTTACATTGATCCATGTTAATGGATTTTCTTATACCCTCTGCTTTTTTTTCTGTTGTATTTCTGAAAACATCCTGAGTATTCGCTGTTGTTCATCTATCGCAGTATGCACTTTATATTGTTTTGCCATTAAATGTAGATTAAAAGCATATTTTGATTGCATATTACATGTTCTGCTATTATTACTGTTACTGCTACTATCATTATTAATATAGCTATTGCTATTGTTGTTATAATAATGATAATAATTATTATTATTATTATTGTTATCATTATTTAGGCGGCGAACTGACAGAATCGTTAGCAGACCGGGCGAAATGTTTAGTGATATTTCGACTTTACCTTTTATCATTTCGGGGTCGATAAATTAAGTACCAGTTAATTTATCGACCCCGAAATGATAAAAGGTAATCTACTTAACCTATTTGTCTGTCCCCTCTATGTTTAGCCCTTTGTGGGCAATAAAGAAATAAGAATCGTTAGCACGCAGGGGAAAATGCTTAGTGGTATTTCCCCCGTGCTTACGTTCTGGGTTCAAATTCTGCCGAAGTCAATTACTGGCATCGATGAGATCGACTATCCCCTTACTCACAAATTTTTCGCATTGTGCCTCTAGTAGAAAAGATTATTAAGGAAGCGATTAATAATTATTTCTACTCTAGGCACAAGACATTGAAATTTTTTTGAGTTAGGGCACTAGTCAATTACATCGACTCCAATGCATAACTGGTACTTATTTCATCGACCCCGAACGGATGAAAGCCGAAATCGACCTCGGCGGAATTTGAACTCAGAACGTCGAGGCATACAAATTTCCGCTAAGCATTTTGTCTGGTGTGTTAACAATTCTGCCAGCTAGCCGCCTTAAGGAGGTGATTAATAATGATAATCGGTGTTGATAAAAATAGGTACCAGTAACACACTGAGGTCTTTATAATCGCCTTCTCCTTTCCTTAATGTTGCTGGCCTTCTTCCAAAACTTGAAAACCTTATTATTATTACTCTGCAGTGAGCTTGTAGTGTCGTTAGCGCGTGGAACAAAATGCTTAGCAGAATTTCTTAAGCCTATTTACATCCGAGTTCAGACGCCACTGAGGTCGACTTTGCTCTCATAATGACAACTATATGCAAGAATTACGTGTATGTATGTATGTATGCATGTATGTATATATGTATGTATGCATGTATGTATGTATATGTGTGTATGTATATATGTACATATATAAGCATATATATATATATTTATATAATGGTGTGTGTGGATTTATAAGTATATATGTTGTATGTAAGCATATATATGTAATAGTGCGTGCGTGTGTGTGTGTGTGTGTGTGTGTGTGTGTATGTGTATGTGTGTGTGTGGGTGGGTGGGTGGGTGTAAATATGTAGTGTGAGTGTCGTTGAATCTATGAGTGCAAGTGTAGTCTAACTGGCCAAGAACCGTTTGAGGCATAAATTTATCCAAATAAACACAAACGATTTCATGACACGAAGCTTGGTTTTGCGAATAATCTGGTAAGGCAAACTGTACGATCAATCACGTACTTACGCCGGAACGAAGTAACGGAAGAATTGAATATTTTCAGATTAAATATACCAACGAGATTCAAGTCACGAGATATTAAAATTTGCTGGAACATCATAGATATTCGACACGTCTACATTGTTTAATAGTAGAGGTCATCAGTAATTATTTTGAAAACAATATTCGGAGAAAGGTTGATGGAATTATTTACCGATACACATTTAAAAAAATGAATTTTAAAGCAAGAAACCATGAATATTCCCGAAAGAATTGTCGAAACTAGTTTGGTATGAGAATAAATCTATTTAAAAACGTTTTTCAAATTCAGATGTATTTTCAAACCCCAAAACAAATTCTCCCTTATACATATATATATATATATATATATATATATATATATATATATATATATATATAGGGAGAATTCACGAAAAAACAACAGACCAAGACAGGTGGTGCAAACAACAAATGGATATATTAATATAACGCTCAGGAATTGAGAAAGTCTTTGACGTTTCGAGCCTATGCTCTTCCACAGAAAGGAACACAGAAAGAAACAAGGAGAGAAAAAAATATATGTAGTAGTCATCGATCTATCATGGCGAAATATATATATATATATATTTATATATATATATATATATATATATATATATATATATATATATATATATATATATATATATATATATATATATATATATATATATGTATATATATATATATATATATATATATATATATATATATATATATGTTAATTCTCTAAAGAAGGTCAGCAGCTATCGGGCGCCGACGAAGGGAAATAACCCTGAAATCCGGATACGTTCGTGCTGCAGATCGAGGTGAGAGGGATAACTTCCCTTGGCAAACAGGACACAGTCGTGTGTCGATAAGCCAGCTGGAGGAGATGTCCTCCTGGGGCTAAAAGCAACAGTAACATCCACCCCTAGGGGTCAGCCAGACTTAAGTGGCAATATACTACACTATATATATATATATATATATATATATATATATATATATATATATATATATTCCCCAATGAGTGGACAAACAAAAGAAAATAGGGCACTCAATATATTTAATAGGGCTTGCATGTATTACTGAAATCAAATCGATCCGGCTCCATGCGAAGTAGAGATTCATAGGCCTCTAAAGACCCGTGTATTTCAGGCTATAGTCTACCGGATGGAGAAACACAAGAAATCCAAGATAGCCACCGAAAATTGGGCTATAATATATATTTATATATACGAGGGCGTACTGGAAGTGCCTGGATTTAAGGCCATCACGAAAGGCCTCATTGTGGCCCAAAAATTCTAACTTCTTTTACAGGGCATACAAAAACTGAAGCACCGCTGCATTAAGTGTGTGAATCTGAGAGTGGATTATCTTGTATAAAATCATGATTAACAAATCCTCCTGTATTTTCTTTTAACCAAAGCCAGGAAATTTTCAGCACTCCCTGATATATACAGATTTTGTAATTAATAGTGATCTCAGGTGGTAATAAAACTATAAATGATAGCATGTTAAGTTTGTACTGAAAGACCCTTTCGGATAGAGAAAATTGAAGGCTTCGGGTCGTGTCCCAAGGACAAACATCAATTTTTGCTATCCAAAGGGGATTTTGAACACAATATTTACATGCCTTTGTTTTACTTTTGTGTGTGCTTCGAGACCCACTATTTCAAAAAGGAATTATTTCACACTCTCTAGAAAGGTTATAAAAAGATTATGACGTTAGCATTACACACACACTCACACACATGTGTATTTATATTTACAGAGAAAGAGAGAGAGAGAGAGAGAGATAGAGAGAGAGAGAGAGAGATTATATATACATACACATATACATACATATATACGTAGAAATATACATAATACATACATATGCATACATAATATATATATATATATATATATATATATATATATATATATATATATATATATATAGATAGATAGATAGATAGATAGATAGATAGATAGATAGATAGATAGATAGATAGATAGATAGATAGATAGATAGAAAGAAAGAAAGAAAGAAAGATAGATAGATAGATAGATAGATAGATAGATAGATAGATAGATAGATAGATAGATAGATAGATAGATGTAATATTGATTTCCATTTCTCATTTCGATAACTATTGGTGTTACGTAACAGTGATGTCACAAAAACAATTATTACTTTATGGAATTGCAAGTTTCAACGTAATACTTGGGAATGAAACGCAGGAGATGCCTGTGTATAGTTATACAGGGTACCCCGAAAGTAGGTTTACAGCTATCATGTAGGCACTTTAAGTTTCTTTTAAAGCATTTTATCACATTTAAATTTCTATCTTACAAACTGAAAAGGGAGCCTGACAACATATATATATATATATTAATAAATTATAGGGTGGCAAAGAAAATTTTAGAAATTTTATTTACCACCAGTGACCTAGCGAGAGTAAAAACAGTCAGTAGACTATGTATTATTCATTAGAAATGCAGAGACGCCTATAATAGGACATCTACTCGCTAGAAATAGCAGCAAAAATACTACATATATATAATACTACATATATATATATATATATATATATATATATATATATATATGATGTGTGTCGTGCGTTTTTGTGCGTCTGTGCGTATATATGCATATATATATTTACACACTCACACGCGTATATTCATTTAAGTATCTACATTGTATCTACATACGTACGTATGCGTATGTGTTGGTGTCCGCACGAGTTGCCTAACTTTCAATAAGTTTCTAGTATCAAGTTGATATCTGGCGCACATTATCTACCCTTACGGACATGTTAGTGCACTCCACTCACGGTTCACTTTCTCTCTGGGAGATCACGAACCCTTTCAGGAAATTCC
>NC_142941.1:11795053-11815053 GCF_046866305.1 Octopus bimaculoides
GGTTGTCATAATATTATGACAACCAATTGTCACATTATATTTATAGATAAATTCTTCTATTTACATGATATCGAGGTCTCATTCATACTTTTGTTGTTATATTATTATTATTATTATTATTATTATTATTATTATTATTATTATTATTATTATTATTATTATTATTATTATTATTATATATATATATATATATATATATATATATATATATTTACGATTCAGTTGAATTAGGTACTTAAGTTGAAGCACCAAGTTAGTCTGGTATTATCCGCACAACCCGAAGTAAGGTGAATAAAATCAAAATAAGCAACAGGATATCAAGAAGTGATGCAGTACGACCGTTTCAACAAGCTGCTCCATTTAATTGAATAATGCAATCATTACATCAATTTAGATGCAATGCTGTCTTCGGCTGCACAAAATATAGAATTTTCTTAGCAAGTAGGACACATTAATATAATTTTTCTTAAATATTTTAACAAAGAAGATGGAAGAAATTCATGTTGTCACTATTGTTGCAAAGTGGCTAAGAATAGACTACAATTTCTTAGAATCTCATGGAACATAGTGAGGTCATAGGGGTTTAAGGGTTGTAATTCATTTCTATTTTATTTTATCTTTTTATCATCCATTTAATCTAAGACTAGAAGACGGTGTCTATTTTGAATAAAGAACAAGAGTGAATTAACTGTCTATAAAAAAAGAGGCAGGGTAGGTAGACTTTAAACCATGATGTTCATTACCAGTTAAAGGGGCAAGATACTAAGAAACTGAAGATGTTAATCCAGGGAAAATTTTATTAGGGCCCTTATGGGGGAACATTTATTAGCAATATTGTTATGTTGTATAAAAATAAAACTTAAGAATTCCAAATGATATCATAACCAAAATAGCTAAAAGGTGTGTATATACCTTTCAGGTATTAAAAAGGAGGATTATGTAGAGTCAGTTTAATAGCATTCTTGTGCTTAATTAATTAATTATTAGGTGGTTTCTATAAAGAATGCTCAAGGCACTTACATATGGAATATCTGGAAAGATATACATATTATCCATTTATTTTAAGCCATGAACCAGAAGCGTGATATTGTGATAATGGTAATACATAGACATTTTTTTAAGAAAAATTATAAAATCTAAAGTATAAAAAATTATAATGACTTGAATAATATGTGCTGATATAAGTATGTGTAAAGTGTAACATAATGCATACAGATACATATGCAAGGAAGGTTTTTTATATATATGCACACACACACACACACATATATGTTCGTATATGCATATATGCATGTACACAAATATTTATACGCTCATATGAATATAGTGTAAGTATCTTGCATGGACCTAAGTAACTGAAAATATCAATTTAAGAACAAGAAAGATAACAATTTATGTGCTTATATAGTAATTATACTGTGATACTGAGTGAATTTTATAACAATCCAATCTTTTAAGGATAATAACACTGTACAATTGGAGGTCGTAATGTGCCGGATAGAAACATTTTATCAACGACTTCAGAATATAACAATATCTGTCAGAGCGCCAACTGTCGTTCAAAGACAGATACAACGGTGGCAAAAGACCACTTTATAACACTTTCCCAAGCTATAGGCTCAAAAGGTTCGTTTTCCAGATCTTGTGATGTACAATTTCACACTGGATGGGACGCACTGGTCCGTCGAAGGATTACTTATTTTGTTTTGCCAGCTGAATGATTTGGAGCAATGGGGAATAAGTGTTTACCTAAAAATCACAACGCACTGCCCGATCTAGGAGTCGAAACTACAATTTTACGATCATAAGTGCAATACACTAACCTCCAAGCGACGTAACTCAGCTTATATGTATATGTGTATATACATGTATGTATACGTGTGTGTATATATGTATGTACGTATTTGTATCTGTATCTAGGTGTATGCATATATATATATATATATATATATATATATATATATATATATATATATATATATATATATGGGAGAATATACAAATAATAACAACAGACGAGGACAGGTGGTGTAAATAACAAAAGTATATGTTAGTATGACGCTCGGGAATACGGAAAGTCTTTGACGTTTCGAGCTACGCTCTTCAACAGAAAGAATACGGAGACAAGGAGAAAAACACGGAGAAAAAAAATTGAATAGTGTTCAGTCAACGGTCAATCATATATATATTCGCCATGATAGATCGCTAACCACTACACACACTTTTTTCTCTCCTTGTTTCTCTCCTTGTTTCTTTCCGTGTTCTTTCTGTAGAAGAGCGTAGGCTCAAAACGTTAAAGACTTTCTCAATTCCCGAGCGTTATACTAATACATCTATTTGTTTTCAACACCACCTGTCTTCGTCTGTTGTTTTTTTTCTGTGAATTCTCCCTATATATATATATATATATATATATATATATATATATATATATATATATATATATATATATATATATATATATATATATATATATATATATATATATATATATATATATACACATATACACACACACACATTTATCCATATGTGTATGTGTAACTCTCTCTTTCTCTGCCCCCATGGATCTACCGCTCTATCATTCTTCCTAACTTTCTAAGAAACCAAATTTTCCACATACTTTATTCTTCATTACCTTCTATTTTTCATACATATTACTTCATGTTGTATTGTAGATACTTAATTTTCTTTTTTCTGTTGTAACATATTAACTACTTTCTAACTTACATTTCCATACAGTTACTAAAACACAGATACGGAATCACTCACTCATTCACCCTTTTGAATTCTCTTTTTTTCTCCATCTCCCCCGTCCTCTCTTTCTCTCTTTCTCTCTCAATATTCTACTCTCTCACTCTTCCTATCTATTCCTGTCATTTAGCAATTTCTGCTGTATTATTACTATTGCATTTCTATTTTAATATTTTTATATCTTACTGATTTCTCTACTATATTTCTTCTAATTATATTGCTATCATAGGTTGTTGATATTCATATATTATCATAGACCAAGCATATACATATATCTTCTGCCATGACACCATAAGTATAAAAGTCGAACATTTTATTTACGGAAATCTGTGTTGCATATTTCTGACTCACAATTCACTTTCTGTTTTACCCTGCCCGACATTCTCACTTTGAATATCCAGGTAACTTACGAGAAAGACTACTGAGTAGAAAATAGAAAAATATGAGAACATTATCTAAAGTTAATTCAATTACATTGCGAAGGAATGGTTGAAAGAAAAAGAGAATGTAATGATTCTGGTATTCAAATATGTTTTTCTAAATAGGAGAAGCATAGTAATATTAAAAGCATAAGAAGAAGAATAATGAAAAATATGTTAAGCAAAGAGACAAATAGAGTTGAGTAAAAGTAGTCGTTTTTCAGTAGAGAAGAGCGAGCGAGCGTGCATGTGAGAGATTTGTAAGTTATGTGAATAGCATTTTTATATATGTATGTTCTAAGTTATTGATAATCAACGTCTATACAAAGTTGTGTGCGAATGTATATATGTAGGTGGAACCAATATTTGGAAATGAAATGTATGTTGGTGAGATATGCTGTGTGTGTATATCTGTGTGTGTATATCTGTGTGTGTATATCTGTGTGTGTATCTGTGTGTATATCTGTGTGTATATCTGTGTGTGTATATCTGTGTGTGTATATCTGTGTGTGTATATCTGTGTGTATGCGTGTGTGTGTGTGTGCGTATGTATATTAAACACTTATGGTATGCAAATTGGTAGCTCTAGTTTCCTGCAGCTACTGAATTTGTTGAGTGGATAAAGATATTGTTTGGTTATTTCTCTCGAACTGGTCAAATAGACACAAATACTTCTGATGAAATCGCAACAAGGTTCAGCAATCGATTAAGTTTATACGTCATTTTATTCATTTTTCAATCGACATCGAAACGGGTACATTTACCTTGTTTAAATATCTACCACGTAAGTTATACATACATAGTGACAAACACGCATATATATATATATATATATATATATATATATATATATATATATATATATATATATATATATATATATAAACCAGCAAGGGGAAACTGCTGACCTCCCCTGTTCGAAGGTTATAAAGGACACAGGTTTCGTGTGTCACATAGCTAGCTAGAGGCGATGGCTTCTTGGAGCTAATTCACGGCAGCTTTCGTCCTAATTTTGGGACTGCCATGTTGACTTGGCGATAACTATTAATTTCCAGTACCGCTGCCGTAGTCTCCTTTAGAGAGACTTAGAAATATTAATAACTCTCTCTCTCTCTCTCTCTCTCTATATATATATATATATATATATATATATATATATATATATATATATATATATATATATATATAAGTATGGAACGGGGAAATTTCAAATCAGACAAACCAGAATGAACACATATGTTTACAGATTTAATTTAGATGAAAATTGTCAAAAGAACATATGTTGATATATTAAAAATACATATAAAAGTATATGAATATTAAATATAAATGCGGACATATAAATATATGAATATACAAACATAGTAATAATATAATGAATTCGGCGTGGTAGAGTAAGATAACTCTATAGAGTGTTTGTTGAATATGGGGTAATATTTGTGGCGCTTAATTTGCAAGACTAGCCCAAATATTTGCAACAGATTAGATCGCACTAATGTCACTTGAAATGATAAATGATCTTATTAAACTAGGCGACGGATTAAATGAACAATTCATGCATTTCGTGGCGGTATTTGAACTCGGAACGTAAAGATTCCAAAGAAATAGCACAAGTTATTTGGTCAAATATCCTACCATTTTCGATGAAAACTTGGCGAATGTCCTGCTGCCCTATATTTGTACTTATTTATCTATCCCGAGAGGAAAAAAATACACACTTGACATTGATAAGATTTGAACATGGCGCGTAGGGGTGTTGAACGGATACCATGAAGCATTCTGGCCGATGCTTTATCGATTGAACCAATGCGTAACGCTATATTGCATCTGCAATAGGGGAACAGAATTTCGGGGTTAACTTTCAAGAAGGATCAGATTCTAGAAACAAATCAATCGAATTCAGCAGAAAAACAAAACAAAACAAAATAAAATAGTAAATTGATTTCGAATTTAAAGGATTGCAGCATAAGAAAACTATAAATTATGCGATTGATTTGTATTCAATGTTCTACAAACTAAGGACGAAAGATGCCATATATCATCAAAAGATGATAACAGGAAGTGTCAAGATCAACAAAGAAGATAAATTGGAATTCTATCAGTTATCTACATGAGGTCATTCGCATAAATAATTTATAGCAGGACAGAAAAACCTTCTGGATCAATACAATCTGAAATCGATACCTAAGAAAGGTTGTCGAGTTAAATATTACTAACAAATTCAAGAACATACTTGATAAATATTGGAAGAACGTTAAATTGAAAAGAACCCATCCACTATGATGCAGTAAGGACATATCAGAAAAGACTCAGCAATTATTGACTTTGCTTATCTGTTATTTCAATAGGAAATTGTGAAGTATACACATACAAACATGCATACATACATGCATACATACATACATGCATACACATAAGTGTATGGGTGTGTATGTTTATATTTATGTATATATGTATATATATATGTATTACATACATATATTATATTTATGTATATATGTATATATATATATGTATTACATGCATATATGCATGCATATATACATATACATATATACATATGCATGCATAAATAAATACATATATGCATGCATACATATATATATATATATATATGCATACATAGATGTATATATGTGTGTGTGTATATGTATGTGTGTGTATGTGTGTGTATGTTTGTTTGTGTGCGTAGTAGCTTGCGTAGCTATGCATACATCCATCCATACATACATACATACATATATGCATAAATAAATAAAGAAATATATATATATACATATATTATAGTTTATATATGTATTATAGTTAATATATATTAAAATATATGTGTGTGTGTTTGTGTGTATGACCTACGTATACAAGCATGCATGTATACTTACGTATATATGAACATACGTTTATATATATATGCATATGTATATATATATATATATGTATGATGTGTGTGTGTGTGTGTATAATGGAGGTAGTATGCATGCCTATAGATACCCACGAAATATGTATGAGAGCACACAATGCCAAAATAATGTCATATTTCTCTGTTTTATTTTGTATACAGAAATAAAGAATAACTATAAATTCAAATATGTGTGTACGTTACTCAGGTACCTGTATGAGTGTGTGTGCTCGCGCACGCGCGTGCGTGCGTGTGTATAGGAGACTCTACACTTTTCCAAAATATATTTAACTTTACAAACTTAGTATTAATGTATCAAAAAAGATCACGAAAGAAATATCAAATTTATATACATGTATGTATGTATGTATGTATGTATGTATGTATGTAAGTATAGATAGATAGATAGATAGATAGATAAATAGATAGATAGATAGATAGATAGATAGATAGATAGATAGATAGATAGATAGATAGATAGATAAAATTCTGGTTCGGAACATTGAATTGCGAGGCAAGTTGTATAAACCTGTAAATAACACCATTGAAATATTGCCTCGGAAACCCCTTTCGATAGAGAACGCACTTATGGTACATATGACAGTCATTCTATCTTTGAACCTTTTCTATTCCGAAGGGGTTTTTCAACCAAATATTTCAACAATGCTTATTATTTATAGCCTTATGGGATATGCTTCAAAATCCAGTGTTCCCAAAACGGGATAATGTTCTCTTGAGCGTTCATAAAATCTTTATGACGTCAATAGTATATGTATTTATATTCATATCCATGTTTGTGTATAATTGTGCACACAGATACACCCAAACCCATACATATATATATATAAACTTATACACACATGCATGCACATATGTGTCTGTGTTTGTATATAGCTAAAGTGTACTGTAATATAATAATACTCAAGATTTGTCCATTAAGTTATAGAATTATAAAGAAAGGCGTTTGTAAAAGCATCGCATATAAAAATGTTTGTTAGATGAAAAACATTAGAAGAATATTAGAAAATAAAAAGGAGATAAAAGTAACAGAGTTGTGTAGGAAAGAAATGACTTCAGAGTGGTTATATTAAGGTTTGATGATTTGAAATCAACGGTAAATAATATGAATCTAGAAACTGGGGCGAATTTACAATAACGCGATTCGTTTTAGTTTATACTTATATAAAATAAGAGTTTTGTATGCCGAAATGTTACGATTTAATTTTGTTGTTGATGACGAAACCGTGTGGAAAGAAAACTGACTTTTACGAGAATTATTATAGAATATTTGAGCGTTTTAACGGTTTTATATCAAGAAGATATTAATTCTGAGTAGGGATTAAGGAAGATTAAAGTGTTCTGAAAAATAATTTTTAATATTAGGCAGAAATACACACTAGAAACGGCTTGTTGAAAGAAGGGTATGGTTTTACAAAGTACGTTATTTGCCATTTAATTTCAACGTATGTATGATTACATTAAACACAGCAGATGGAGTTAAAACAGCATATTTATATATAACAACTTCTGAATGAATGTCGAAAATGTACACATTTTTGCGTAACTAAATTTAAAATTATTCAATCATGCAGATTTTTTTAAATGCTGTGCATTGAATATCACCGGTTTCGTAATCATATGCGTGAATATATTAAACGTAAGTTTAAGACAAACAATTTATATGGTCAGTACTAGAAGAGAATTCAGCACAGTTAAGTGTTATAGAATAAGTAATACTTAGTAAATTTTAGTTACAACTTTTAAAACCGCTCATTGTGCGAGTCGGGGTGATGTTTTTTTGTTTTTTTCATTTTGTCTACCGTGTGAAAAGTTGTATGTTGTACGAAGGATTGTACTGGACTAGATTTCTATTTCTGAGGGATCATCGATCCATTTTCGCTTCACGCTATCTCTGAAATGGTCGTTGGGGTGGAGTACTCAGACACCTACTGCATAGGGTCCCATAAGAAACAAGCGTCATTGAATTTTCCTGCTGAATTTCCAAGTGTGTCCGACTGAGCCTATGGATATTATGGATTTTTTCATGGAGCGTTAGATGTATTTTAGATTGTTTCCTTGGCTACAAACTTCGTTCCCCTGCGTATCTTTGTGTCTAGGGACGCCCTATGGGTTGGAAAAGAAACTAATGATATATGTATTTTAGCTAGATGGTTTAAGATATTGTGCAGATGGTAAGAATGGATGCTCGTGTAAAGGAATGGTTCATTGAGTCTTTTGCACAGGAAGAACTACGGTTTGTTGAGCTTAGAAGCAATATTAAGTTTTTTTTTATACGCAAAGTCTTTTCAAAAAGTAAGTACATTCAGAAGGAAGGATTCGAAAATGAGGCAGAAGAGTTCCTTGATGTCAAAATCTGAAGTCTTCCTTAGCTGAGGAATTTTGGATTAAATAAACACGTTTCTTTCATTTTATTCTTAAGTGAGTAGTTAATACAAATGTAGGCAAGACATTATCTAGAAGTCTTCACAAATCCGATATTTTTTTTTGTTGTGTGTGTGTGTGTGTGTGTGTGTGTGTGTGTGTGTGTGTGTGTGTGTGTGTGTGTGTGTGTGTGTGTGTGTGTAGGTTTTAGGGGTTTTCCGTCTGGTCTTTGAATGTGAAGTATGGATTTTGTAATGTTTAAGATTCTGTTCTCACCACTATATCTCAATCGTTTCCAGCTCATAGCTTGATATGATGTAATAAAATTATTATTTTTTTTATATGCATTGGTAATTATCTGTAAGAGAAATATATGGCAGACTTAATGGTAAATTTCATAAGAGTTTTTAGAATCATCAGACTGCGCAAAGATATAGTTTTTGACTACCGAACTTTATTTAATTTAGATTTCAAGACATACTATATTTCTTGGTAGTGTGTAAAAGTTTTATATTTTGATCATGCGAAAATATTTGTATTGAATTACTATAGTTTCATCTTTCGGGTTATCAAACTGTATCGAGGATGTTTTCAAAAAAATATTACATTTATAATGCTTAAGGGCTGAAGTAGAGGTAAACAGTGAGGAAAATACAGAGCATAAATTGCGTCGTAGCTAAATCTGTTATAGGAACGAAAGCGTAACGGGATAAAAGGAGAAGAGGAAGTTACCATGATTTATCAGATAGATCGATTAACACGGACGAATTAAAATTATTTTCAGTAAAACGATGTAATGACGAAAGAGTACGACCACGAACAGAAGCGGCGGGAGATACCCTATATAATAGTTTTATAAGTTGGAATTATCATGTTTTCAGAACTCAACGAAAGGACCACGTGCGCATGCAAGAAATAAAGTAAACTATGAATGTCATTCTTAATTTTAATTTCAATTTTATTTTGTTAATAGCCCTTTTCTCTTCTCACATATTTTATATTCATTTTTGATAAGGTTTTTAAAAAAAAAACGAAACATGTAAATTAATTAAAAATGTTTTTAAAAAGTGGCATTTTCATTTTTATTCATTTTATATATATATATATATATATATATATACAGAGATAGAGAGAGAGAGAGAGAGAGAGAGAGAGAGAGAGAGAGAGAGAGAAGAGATTAGATAGATAGATAGATAGATAGATAGATAGATAGATAGATAGATAGATCGATAGATAGATACATAGATAGATAGATAGATAGATAGGTAGGTAGGTAGGTAGGTAGGTAGGTAGATAGATAGATAGATAGATAGATAGATAGATAGATAGATAGATATGACATGATATGATATGAAAATAACATATTCTCACAATCCAACTAATACTTGCCACTTTTGAAGGAAGACTTCCGTATATTACCCAAGTCATGCTGATGTACATAAACCCCCACACACAAAACAAGCAGACAGACAGACAGACAGACAGATATATATGACATGATATGATATGATGATATGGTATAATATGAAATGATATAATACGATAATGCCAACGTGTTCTTACTAACCAACTAATAATTGCCACTTTGAAGGAAGACTTCTATATATTATTACGCAAGTCAAATGTCGAACTAATTGGATGTATATTTCTGATTCTATTATAATACGAAGTAAACTAAGCATGTTCCTTTAACTATATATTGCAGTCGACAAGATTTTTGCAAGTTGATATCACAATATCACAATACGGTAGAACAGTCAAATGAAACGTCTTTGTTGGTGTATGATATGCTAGAACTAGCAGCTAGATCTTCTGCATGTCGTACAAATTTTACGTGAAATTCTTACAAAGGAAGAATGGATAATCTAATATTGTCTTAGATAATCTATGACTGAAAAAAAAAGAAGAGAAAATAAACGGATAATACGGTAATTTATAGAATACTGCTACAATATTAGGAATGTGAAGGCGCATAGCTCAATGGTTAGAGCGTCGGGTTCACAATCATGAGAGTGTGAGTTCGATTCCCGGACCTAGCTGTGTGTTATGTTCTTGAACAAGACACTTTATTTCACGTTGCTCCAGTTCACTCAGCCGTAGAAATGAGTTGCGACGTCACTAGTGCCAAGGTCTAGCGGCATTTGTCTTTCCCTTGGATAACATCAGTGACGTGGTGATGGGAGACTGGTATGCATGGGTGACTACTTACCTTCCATAAACAAATTTGCCCGGACTTGTTCCTCGGAAGGGAACTTTCACCTGGTTATTCATGACAGAAGTGGGTTCTTTATTAGGAATGAGCTGAAGTTAAACAATGTCGACAACACTGCTGACTTTGCTTATGACGGCCCATCAAGGGTGATGGGGGGGGGGGGACGTGGCTGACAAGACTGATACGATATAGATAGCAAACAAGACTGGTACAATATAGGCGGCAAATCTTAGCCAGACCATACAGGTTAATGTTTTTTTTATATTCTTCCTTTCTACTTGGAGAATTAAATGTAATTATAAAAATTTGTCCGTCTTTTGAAAAGTAATTTCAGTAAATTTCTATATCTTTGTGCAGCTGAGGATTGCTCTTCATTTTATATTTGATGGAATGTTCACATTGCTTAATTAAATGGAGTCGCATGAAACGATCGTACTGCATAAACTTTGGATATCCTTGTTGCTTATTTTGACTTTAATCACCTTATTTTGAAATTGTATGGATAATACCATACTTAATTCTGGTGCCTAAACTTAAGTACCATATTCACCTGAATCTCTCTCTATATATATATATATATATATATATATATATACAAATTAAAAGGGTAAAGGATTATCAATTTATTAATTAATAAATCAATTAACAATTAACAATTTTTACCAAGCCCATCGGTATGAAAGCACCATTATTGGTGGAGAACTTATTTAAAAGCTCATATATATTTATATATATATATATATATATATATATATATATATATATATATATATATATATATATATATATATATATATATATATATATATATATACCACGGTCTTACACACAGTTTCCGTATAATAAATTCACCTACAAGGCATAAATCGTCCTCGAGCTGTAATAGAAGACCAAGAAGCTGCCGCGAAGTGGGATTGAACCTGAAATCGCGTGACTACAAGATGAGCTTCTTAACCACATTGCTATGCCTGTTTGCAAAGGTGAAAAAAAGACATAATGGTCATGTTACCGTTGGAATACTCTACTCAGAGTAGTTTTGGATTTGGGTTTTATATGAAAATAAACAACAATAATAGTTACAAGATTATCACGAGGAAGTATAACTTATGAGCCTAAAATAAATGGAAAAATGCATTCAGACTAAAAGGAACGCAACTACATACACACAGATTCATATATACATATAGGAGATTAATGTAGAAAACATAGGTAAGTAATATGGAACCCTAGAATGGAGATAATACGATTCAGAAACATATAACCAAGAAAGATTTACATAACAAAATCAATAAAACATTAAGAAAGAGCCCTCACCTCAGAAAAAAAGCAAAAAAAAGAAAAAAAAGATTTATAATTTAGTAAAATCTAGATTTTAGGATTCCTTGAAAAAAAAATATGTAATTCTAAAGATAAACAAACACAGAAGAAAACTACGAAAGAATTCTTACTCTTAAGGAAAATAGAAACAGTAAAAAAATAGATAACGTACGATATACATTGTATAATCCAGAAAAATTTCTACGGAGTGTATACAGAAGCCATAAAAACAATCCGCGTGCGTAAAATACTAGACCTAAAGATATTCCACGTACAATACACGTGGAGGTAGAAACAGACGCAACTCACACACTACAACTATCTAAATAATATATATACCTACAAAGTCACTGAGCAACTTATCTACAGAGTTATAGAGCTACAGAGCTATAGAGCTATAGAGTTCTTTAAAAGGATTCATAGTTACAAATATTTATCTCTAGTTTCATAGGATTAGTCAGATATGAGAGAAAAAATTTTCCTAGGGAAGAACGACAGTCTATTATAGGTGACATTCTTAGGAGATGTATAGAGCCTATTTCTGGCAGTTAGCAGTACTACGGAACGTAGATTAGTCGAGTGAGATTTTTACACCGCCTCTCGACAAGTTAGAAGCATCGGCTACAGTTATATCTTAACAGATTTGATATTTGGTAATGTATTCTTAGATACACTGCGTGTGAAAATGCGGATTTCGAATTTTGGCACAAGGCCAGCAAGATCGGGGGAAGACTAATCGATTACATCCACCCCAGTGCTCAGCTGGTACTTGTTTTATCGACCCTGAAAAGAGGAAAGGCAAAGCTGAACTCGACGGGATTTGGTCTGCCAACTGAAAGACGGAGAAAATGCCGCTAAACATCTTATCCGGCGTGCTAACGATTAACTCCAGATTTCAAAGTTTCATATCATCGTTCATTTCTCCGACGCTGTATAATCTATCTATCTATCTATCTATCTATCTATCTATCTATCTATCTCTCTATCTATCTGTCTGTCTGTCTGTCTGTCTGTCTCTATATCTGTCTGTCTTTGTCTGTGTCTCTCTCTTCCTTTTTATCTATCCTTCTATGTCTCTCTCTCTCTTTGTCTCCCGTTGTATGTATGTATGTATGTATGTATATATATCTGTCTGTCTGTCTGTCTGTCTGTCTGTCTGTCTGTCTCTATCTATCTTTCAATATCTCTCCCTTCGCACCTTCTGTCTCGGTTTTTCTCTCTCTCTCTCTATGTATATATATATATACATACATATATATATTGCTACCGTAGATAGTTGTTTTACTAATCATATTCATAGTAGTAGTAGTAGTAGTAGTAGTAGTAGTAGTAGTAGTAGTAGTAGTAGTAGTAAACAAACTTGAGGTTAGTTTAGGTATGTTTGTGAGTTATTTTAATTTCTTAGGCTAAATCACTGCATTTTACTTTAGAGAAAAAAAGCTTCTTGCTTATGGAAAAGAGATGTGCAAATACCTTATCTGCTCAGCGTCGCCTCCTATCAGACATGATTTGTAAAAAATAAAATTCTGAGCAACACGTTTTTCAACAGCATCAACTATTACTGTGTATAGATTACTTGAAGCCTCAAGTTATATATATATTTTTTTTTGACTGCTTCTTCTAGCGTGTAAAATTACCTGTTAAATTGAGTTTCTCTTGTGTTTAAATGTACACTATTCTATATTGAGAATATGTTGTTTATTGACTTTTTATACATGCTAGGCCACTGGTAGTGAAATTTCTAAAAGTATTCGCTACCCTGTATATATTTTACGAATATGATTTTAGCATTTCGGAGATCAGTTCGGCACTTTTCATTTGCTGCCGACTGAAACTGCGCTTGCGCGGTGAATTTGAAAAAATACAACATATAATGATGAGACACGTGTTATTTGTCTCTAAATTATATGTTAATGTTATGGCAAGGTTACTGATGAGAATTTCGCCTAGTAAATTATTTTATTTGCTCAATAAATCTGAAACCTAGGTATAACCGTAAAAAAATAACAAGGTAAAAGTTTTTACTTTTCATTGCCTTTGAAATTACTCTTAAATGTGGTTTTGGTCGTTTTGGCTGCTTCTTCTAGCGTGTAAAATTACCTGTTAAATTCTGTTGTGTTTAAATTGTACACTGTCTTATATATATATATATATATATATATGTGTGTGTGTGTGTGTGTGTGTGTGTGTGTGTGTGTGTGTGTGTGTGTGTGTGTGTGTGTGTGTATGTATGTATATAGTCAATTCAAATAAACGAATAAAAAAAACGAAAAACTCAACGTGAGGACGTGCACAAGAAATCTATTAGTATGACGCTAGGTGAAAGGAGAAAGCTTGATGTTTTGAGCATAGCTCGTCGTCGGAAAAGAGAAAAAGAAAAGTTCAAAGATGGAAAAGAAATCGCTAATGGCACGTCCCTCTCTCTTTCTTTTCTCAAAATCAACTTTACCTTTCATTCTTTCGGAGTCGGTAAAATAAGTACCAGTTGAACACTATGGTCGATGTAATTGACTTATCGTTTCCCGCCCTGAAATTTCTGGCCTTGTGTTAAATTTGAAACCATTATAGATACTCGCCCAAAGTACCGCGTAGAGGAAACGAACCCAAACCCATTTGATGCTATATAAAATAAACTTTCTTAACTTCATGGCCATACTTGCGTCACGGCCTTACACTAAACAAACGAAACAAACCAAAACAAACGAAAACAATAACAGGCGTGTTGATAATAAATGGGACACTTTCGATCATAGGTCTGTTCGATTATTAGAGAGAGAAAGAGAGAGAGAGAGAGAGAGCTGGTGAATAGAAGCGGTAGAAGTGGTAAAGGATAAACCATCGTCATCATCATTATTATCATCATCATCTTCATCATCAACAAAAACAACAACAAACAAATAAGGTGATACCAGGCTGCCATAAAAATCAATGCTGTCCAGCCTCTGTCAGCAATCTGAGAGCGAGAAATCCCGTATATTAATCATGCTTTCTTACAAAATAGAATGCTTTATTGCATATGAATAATGGAAAATTACATAAACTAAACAGAAAATAGAGTTTGTCTGGTAATATATTTTTCTTAATGCCATTACCAAACGGGTAGTGTTGCACACAGATAAAGTATCAAGCACAGATGCCGTTCTGTCGTTCTGCCGTTCTACTGTTCTGCTGTTCTGCCGTGACTTCAATTTTCAACGTCTTATTATTGGCTGAACGTAAATAATTGATTTCTTAGTTTGACACAAGCCGAAAGGGGGTGGTGGTGTTATGGAGTGGAATGTCTAGTTAAGCGGTAATATAGGCGATAGAATCGACTGCACTATTTTGTTGGTGCTTCTGATAACGAACACTTCTCCTCTCACCTATTACTACTTTCCTCCCCCAAACACGGGCGTTCGGAAACACGAAAAAAGTCGATTCGTTGTTTTTGCAAGAATTGACCGAATACCGTCCATAATAATCATAATAAGAATAAAAATTTAAAAAATAATAATAATAATAATAATGTTCATGGTAATAATGCTCTGATGCAGTACCAGGCACTGACTCTCATGATTTCAACTGATTGGAAGTGTTATGATGTACATGTTTTGTCTTGGTATAAAAGATGGGTTACAGCAAATAGTCTGCTCAATACCACAGTTTTGCTTGTTAGTTGTTTGACGTTAACCAGTTGAGCATGTCCCTTGTTGGTTGATGATATGTGCATCTCTGATCACGAGTAGAAGTAGTGGGGGAGCATTATAGGCATGTGTTGAAAGGAATTCTTTTGGGTTTAGATAATTCACCTCTGGAACCAAGGGTGTTTCGTTCAACGGGAGCGTAAACAAACGAACACTGGTTGTCATAAATATATTCTGGGGAATAAACACAAACATACATATACATGTACGTGTGTATATGTGTAAATACTTATATACATATATACATACATACATACACCGACCTGTGGGAAAGGGCCAAACAGGAGCCCATACATTTTCAGATTAGACGAAAGAAATGGAGATGGATCGGACACACGCTGCAGAAAGAACCCTCAAATGTGACACGACAAGCACTTGACAAGAAAACGCAGGGGAAAAGGAAGTGAGGACGCCCGAAGCAGACATGGAAGCGGAGCATTTTGGACGAGCTCAGGACCGCCGGCCTGACATGGGAAGCAGCCAAGAAACACGCTAGTGACCGCAAAAAGTGAAAAATAACTGTTGAGGCCCTATGCTCCATTAGGGGCAAAAAGGATTAAGAAGATGCGCACACACACACACGCACACACACATATATATATATATATATATATATATATATATATATATATATATATATGTAGGTATGTATGTATGTATGTATAAAAATTTGCGACGGGGTTCCGGAGACTTTCTTTCTACCAAATTTACTCACAAAGGCTTTGGGCGAACCCGGAGCTACCGTAAAAGACACTTGCCGAAGCGGCCAAATTGCCGACCAGTGCAACTGCTTCCTTGCAAAGTGACCAACTTAACCACACAGCCACACATTCCCTTAGACGTAAAGATCCACGTAAAAATATACATTACATAATCGAGAAGACATGTAATATAGAATACCAAACAAACTATTTGTACAGCATTAGTCGCAAAAAACTACAAGAAGTGAACATTATGCTATTCATGGAAACAACTACATACTTCGATGGAAATCTTTTTTTTTTTTTTTTGTTTCCTTTCCTTATTCAGATTAGAATTTAAATACTTTATACAGGTTCCAGCTTTTTCTCAAATACAGTACTTTGACAAAAAATCGTCTACGCTATATATAATAACACTATACGTATATCCCTCTCCCTCCCCCCTCTCTCTCTCTCTCTCTCTCTCTCTCACACACACCCTCTCTTCCCCTCTTGTAATCGCACGCACACTGTCTTTCTGTATATAAATATATATATATATATGATTTTGCATACGTATTAAGTCTATATGTGATATATATATATATATATATGTCTCTCTCTCTCTTTGTCTCTCTCTCTATATATATATATATATATAAATATATATATATATATATATATATATATATTTATATATATATATATATATATATATATATAGAGAGAGAGAGAGAGAGAGAGAGAGAGAGATAAATACGTACATATATACGTACACATACATATATGTATATATATATATATATATATATATATATATATATATATATACACATGTGTGTATGTGTGCATGTGTGTGAGTGTGTGTGCATGTGTGTGTATGTGTGTGCGCGCGTGTGTGTGTATGTGTGTGTGCGCGTGTGTGTGTCTGTGTGAGTGGTAATGCTTAGAATTTAGTCAAATTTAACAAAAAATGATGATAGATATAATAAACAACAATTCATGAACATCATGAAGAAAACCAACATCTATTATCTATAAATGGAATACATATATGGATGGATGTGTATATGTATTTATATGTACACATATAAGTATGTATACGAGAGTATGTGCAAGTATGTATATATACAGATATATATATGCAAACAGATACACATTTGCATACACACACAGACATGTATACGTATATACACACATAGTCACACACACACGTTAAGAACATAGAGAATACATTAAATATTTATTTGAGAACGTAGACTGATTTTATTTTCAGGTGCCTCTTCCATGTAGCTCAACTTGTATATCATTATGTTATTGCTCTAAAATAGCTGTATTTGTATACCATTATATCATTGCTCTAAACTTGGCGTTTCACTTTCATTGAGCTCTCTGCTAATAGGTTTGCACAGAAAGTATTTTCTTTATGGCTTCAAGGTTTTGCTTATTATAATTACCATAACAGCTAATTTCTGTAAGCTAATTTTCGAGTCCATTTTTAATGTCCATTTTGGAAATTCAACAAATGTCTTTGACGTCATTTAGAAATCAAATTAAGTACACGAGCGTTTTAGATGCTTCGGCTGAATTCTACACATCACCTGCTACTACTACGTAGGAAATATATGTACTGGATAACCGTGTTATCAATCTTCTTTTAGTCCGCTGAAGAAAGCATCACGTGTGCATATATTTTAATCAATGTCTGGTTGCTCGAAACACGATCGTTTCTAGGAAATATATAGAATACATTACATAAGATATATATATGTGTGTGCGTGTGTGTGTGTGTGTGTGTGTGTGTGTGTGTGTGTAAATAAATATATATGAATATATGAGGCGTGGTTGTGTGGTAAGGAGCTTGCTGCCTAACCATGTGGATCCAGGTTCAGTCTCACTGCGTGGCCTTAGGCGAGTACATTGTATTATAGCTACAGGCCGACCAGAATCTTGTGAGTGGATTTGGTAGACTGAAACTGGAAGAAACCCGCCGTCGTATATTTGTGTGTGTGTGTGTGTGTGTGTGTGTGTGTGTGTGTGTGTGTGTGTGTCTTTGGGTTTGCTCACCACCACCACTTGACAACCGTTGTTGGCGTGTTTACATCTTGGTAAACTAGCAGTTTGGCAAACGAGACGGTTAGAATAAAAACCAGTCTCAGCAATAAAAGAAAAAGAAAAATAATAAGTATTGGTGTAAAATCATTCGACAAAATATTCTTCAAGGGGGTGGCCCTACATGGCCGCAGTCTAACTACTGAGACAAATAAAACACACACACACACACACGCACGAACACATACATACACATATATATATATATATATATATATATATATATATATATATATATATATATATATACACACACACTCATACATAGACACTCATATGGTCTTCCATTTGTCAACTTAATAACTGGTAATCTCATGCGAGATGTGCACAACCGGTGTTTGCTTGTTTGTGTTCCCATAGCTTTGCATTTCAATTGAATACTAAAGACAAAAACGTACCACGCCGCAAAACGAAAAGCTGAGCTCTAATTGATCAACTAAACGCTTCAACACGCTGCTCCAGAATGGTCGCTATCAAATAACTGCTACCAATGGAAAGGTAACAGTATAATGGTATAAAAGAATATGTGTATATATATGTAAATGTCTGTGTGTCTGTGTGTGTGTGTGTGTGTGTGTGTGTGTGTGTGTGTGTGTGTGTGTGTGTGTGTGTGTGTGTGTACGAATCCAAATGCGTCTGCGTAAATGTGTGCGTGTGTTCTGTTAGATTCCTAGATGAAAAACGATAGAGAGAAGCCAAGATAGATAGGCTCCCATATATGCATATATGAATATTTGAATATACGATAGAAAGATTAATAGATAGATATGTGTATGTACATATATATATATATATATATATATATATATATATATATATATATATATATATATATATATATATATATATATATATATATACACATATATATATATACATATATATATATGTATATATATATATATATATATATATATATATATATATATATATATATATATATATATATATATATATGTATATATATATATATATATATATATATATATATATATATATATATATATATATATATATATACATATATATATATACATATATATATATATATACATATATATATTTGTGTTCAAGTATATGTACCGTATATATTTGCATACTTACACTCAAACACACATACAAACTACCGCATACCAATAGCTACCTATACAGAATATAGACTTACATATCTTCAAAAAATTTTTTGTTTTTAATCTCACTAATCTATGCGAAAAATAGTATAGAGACACGTACATTAATATTGCATGACATAAAGAGAAAATATACTGTTATGAACGTAGCTTGTATCAATATACATATACGTATATATATGTACACACACAGAGACACACATATATATATATATATATATATATATATATATATATATATACATATATATAATTGATCATACCCATAAATATGTACACATGATATATATGTGCATATAGACATATATACATTTGTTTGTATGTATATATATATATATATATATATATATATATATATATATATGCAGTTATATATACACACAGACATATATGTGCATATAACTATTACCGCTGT
>NC_142941.1:11827553-11832553 GCF_046866305.1 Octopus bimaculoides
AGTTGATGACTAATAGTGCTAAATGTTAAATGTATTGAATCATTCACTCAACACATGATGGACAAAATATGTCTCGTTATACGTTAGATGGTATGTTATGTAATTGTCTCTCGTTTTTATCAAATATGAATATTCCATGAAATTTGTCTGACGTTTGTTTAGTGAACATTTATGGTACTAAACTACGCTATTCTGTAAACTTTCTATATTACCTAATATGTTTATAATGAGGCGCAGGAGTGGCTGTGTGGTAAGTAGCTTGCTTGCCAACCACATGGTTCCGGGTTCA
Source organism: Octopus bimaculoides (assembly GCF_046866305.1). Classification (NCBI taxonomy): domain Eukaryota; kingdom Metazoa; phylum Mollusca; class Cephalopoda; order Octopoda; family Octopodidae; genus Octopus; species Octopus bimaculoides. Next base: position 11,827,843 of record NC_142941.1, read on the forward strand.
GTCCCACTGCGTGGCACCTTGGGCAAGTGTCTTCTGTTATAGTCTCAGGCTGACCAAAGACATCTGAGTGGATTTGGTAGACGGAAACTAAAAGAAGCCTGTGGTATATATATGTATATATATATATGTATATGTGTGTGTGTTTGTGCGCCTGAGTTTGTCCCCCCAACATTGCTTGACAACCGATGCTGGTGTGTTTACGTCCCCGTAGCTTAGCGGTTCGGCAAAAGAGATCGCTAGAATAAGTACTAAGCTTACTAAAAATAAGTCCTGGGGTCGATTTGCTCGACTAAAGGCGGTGCTCCAGCATGGCCGCATTCAAATGACTGAAGCAAGTAAAAGATAAAAAAGGGTAAAAGAGTCATACATACATACACACGCACACACACACACACACACATATATATATATATGTGCACATAGACATATAGAGATACATACACACATATATATACATACATACTTACATACACATATATGCATACATATATCCATATATATGCATATACACACTACACACACACTACACACACACACCTATATATATATATATATATATATATATATATATATATATATATATATATATACATATCGCATTTAGAACTTACACTCATATAGCGTTATACGTTACCACAATATCCGGTATTCAGGAGTATACTTGTCGCAAAATATTTCAATAAACAGCGATTCCGTTGTTTTCAATTTTTGGTGTTACTTGTCTAAATGTGATTGTGTTTCATATGTTACATGGACATTATCTACAATCTTCGATGCAACCCCATTCTGGAGCATAGTGAAGCTTCTCTACATGTTACCTGATGTCCCAGTTCCCTCAAGCAAATAATATTTTTAGCTATAAATGTTATATTGCTATATCTTTTATGCTTTACTTGTTTAACTCATCGGACGAAGTAAATTTCATCGCCTTCTGATCAATTTGGGGTTTTTGCCCAAATATGGCAATGCCCAATGACATCCCAATGCTGCTTTTGCAGATTTGCATAAGAGCATTTCATCACTCTACGCTGCTCCAGCTCCGCCCCTCCCATTTAAAAAAATACATACTGTAACCATAACCAGCTTTGCATCAAGCGCTGTATCTTTTCTTTTCGAAAATGGGATGGCATGTTTGGAGGGGATTGCGCTGTTATTCCTAGCATGCTGTAGCTTTTTCTTTTGACGCATGAGATTTATATTTATTAAAGAAAGACACGCTTCTCTGACTTCTCCATCGTTTTAGCACTGGAATATTCATTGAAGAGATACGAGTTATCTGTAAGTTTCTCACAAGATACAAGATTTCTAAAGAAGTCACATCTTTCTAAAGATATTTTACATTCGGGATTTCTATAGCCATGTTGGTTATCCTTGTATTGGTAGCTGTGTTTGGATGCTTCTACTTCTGTTGTTCTCTTTCCCAACCTTGCTGTTTCCATTCTTCGTATTATTGTTATCTATCGAGCAGGTCGCTATTCACAAATGTTTTAATAACAGGTTTACCCCATAGAACATTAACAATGATTTATCGATCCTTAATTCCAATGTTGATGTAGTTATCATTGTTGTTATTGTTGCAAGTTTTGACTTTGTAGTGTATTTGTTTATTTTACCGTTGGTAACGGAGAAAAGGCTAAATATCGAAGAATATAATCTGTACAGACAACAATAGAACCTGTTGAAGAAGTGAAATAGCGAAACATTTCTCTCCATTTTAAAGTAAGTCGGATGCTGGCATCAATAGAATCTCATCTCTACAACAACTACTCACCAAAAATAGCAAACCAAAAAAAGATGTTTCTCATGCAAGTATTTTAGTAGGTATACCAAGTTATCTAAGTTGGAATACTGTATTGCGTGCCTTTTTGTTCATCCGGTCCCTCTCCGCGTTCTTCATACATCTCCCACCACCACTCTACATCTTCGTCTTCTTTCACATTATAAAAGTTTACGTCCACAATTATGTGACCAGACTAATCTGAGAAGGCACATGCCTTGTGTATGTGTATGTATTGTGTGTACGTATATATATATATATATATATATATATATATATATATATATATATATATATATACATATATATTAAAACATTAGGCTAAAAAATTGGATATTAATCAATATCAATTTAATACCAGGGAACAAGCACATTAAAAGAATCAAGGAGATTCAGAAAAAATATCTGAGATCTCAAAAGATTATTCTATGTGTATATATAAAGGAGACCACTAGGTGGACTGTTATATATATATATATATATATATATATATATATATATATATATATATATATATGTATATGTATGTTTGTATGTATGGATATATCAAATATATATATATGTAGATATTTATGTACACACACATATGTATATATAATTGTCACTAAATATGACTGGGGTGCTAGAAAACACCTACATTGCTAGAAATAAGAGGCAAACCAATCTAATGCTGTAGTGAAGGCACATGAATGAAGACATACACTAACAGGAACCCTAATCGTCCGAAAAGTAACAATGATAATTCTCATTTTTGGTGAAACATTGCAAACTGCTGTTTATATTACTTTTATATATACACATTAGGGAATAGCTAAACCATCCCATAATTTGGATGACGAAAGCATAAATGCTAATAGCGAAGCGAGTCCGGAAAGAGCCGAACAAGCAAGCGGTGTTGGTGAGGCAGCGGAAATTACCGAAACTGATCTCAGTATTGAGAATTCTCGATCGGCACTTTTCGGACTTTTATGGTCTCTGTTATTATATGTTAGAATACGTCGGAAGGTGCTCGAAAAATAAGAGGTGTTACCTTAGCTCACTGGTAGTGAACAGCTGACACCGTAGTACATCTCCAGCCTTAGAAGCTGTGCAAAGGCAATAATAATAATAATAATAATAATAATAATAATAATAATAATAATAATAATAATAATAATAATAATGATAATAATGATAATAATAATAATAGTAACACCACCACCAACAACAACAACAACAGCAGCAACAACAACAACAACAACAACAACAACAATAATAATAATAATAATAATAATAATAATAATAATAATAATTATAATAATAATAATAATAATAATAATAACGATAATACCTAGGGTTACAAGTAGTAACGTGTTACCCACATAAATCCTGCCAGGAATAAGACCGAACCTGAATCAAACCAAAATAACAATAAATACAGGTTTTGTTGCTATGGCAACTGACAAATCCTGTACTACATTTTACAATGCAAAGAAGCAAAGTAAATTATTTTATTGAAACTTAGATTTAATTTTTTTTTTAAAGTTAATTTTATTTAGAAATTATAATTTTCTGAAATCTCAGTTCGCTTGACTTTACCAGAAATTGTGACACAAACAAATAAATTCGACATTTCATCGTTGATTGAAATTATCTTGTTTTCATAATTTGTCTTCAAGACTCAAACAAGTTCGGATTTAGTGTGCTATAATTTTAAAACGTATATTGTGTGAGAGAGAGAGAGAGAGTGTATGTGTGTGTGTGTGTGTGTGTGTGTGTGTATGTGAACATTTATAGAACATTTATAAATCGAATGTCTTACAGCTGTTTCCAGGATATTTATTATATCCCTTCATCGGAGTCGGTGTGAGAGGATGATGAAGCAATAGTTAGTTTAGGAAATAGAGATTGAATGTAGGGATATTGTATTTGTAAATCCATTGTTTAGGCAGAATGGTATACATATAAGATTCCAATACCTTGTGAGTAAGATCCAATTGATTTTAAGATTGGTCGTTGACACCACTGGCGCTCATAAACTGTATATATATATATATATATATATATATATATATATATATATACATATATATATATACATACATACATACGTACATACATACATACATACATATATACATACATATATACATACATATATACATACATACACACATATGTATTTAAGTATGAGTGCGTGTGTGTCGATGTATCTTATTAAGTCAAATATAAAGTCATAACGAAGCTAAAATACACGGTCGTGGCTAAAAGTCTGGAACATAAATCAGCAATTTTTTTCTAGATATTGAACCATTGGATCAGTAATTAGTTAATATATATATATATATATATATATATATATATATATATATATATATATATATATATATATATATATATATATATATATATATATATATATATATATTTGAATCGAATTGTATTTGAGCATAATAATATTAATTTCTTTTTAAAGTGTTCTAAACTTTTGGCCACGACTGTAGAGTAATCCTATAAACGCAGCCTGTATGGTGGTAGAGTGGGCTGGGTTAAACAAATGCAATGACTGTGAAGGTTCATGATGTAAGCGGAAAGCAAATATGGAAAATGCATTATAGGCGTGGTTCCATCTCTAACCGATCACCTCCCATATCTATGTCGAAGTTTGGTGTTTAGAACAATTTATATTATATTAAAGCTTAGTTATCATTATATCCGTGCATGCATACAAGCAATGTAACTACAGGTGTGCCGTTGGAAATTTTTCTTCCTTCTTTGGAATTTTCCCTTTCTCCTTTCTGACGAAGAGTCTTACTCGAAACGTCAAACTCTCCTCTTTCACCAATCTTGAAGCCAATACCGTTCTTATGCACGTCTTCGGGTTTTCTGTTTGGTTTTTTTTTTTGGTGGGGGGGAGTTATTTGAATCGACTACACACACCCACACACACACACA
>NC_142941.1:11837553-11855053 GCF_046866305.1 Octopus bimaculoides
GTTTATCTTGATATGAGATTACCATGTTGTTCACATATGGTTGTGATGCATGTGCCTGGTGTACCCTTATCAGACAGGTAGTCATGATGGGTATAATGGGCTTCGTATATTTTACCCCAGTGTCACTTTGATGGCATGCACTGCTCTCTCACTCAATAATAATAATAATAATAATAAAAACAACAACAACAATGATGATGATAATGATAATAATAAAGATGACAATGATAATAATAATAATATTAATGATAATAATAATGATAATTATAATAATATATTATTATCAAATCTTACATATGCGTTCTTACCAGCAATATTAGCAAACACCAAACACTACTATCTCACCCAATAATATAAACACATCACATAGACAGACTAAAAATATACAAACAATTCGTTATTTGTTTTCAATCGTTTTAATTCGAAGTAGATAAAGCTATAGATAAAAACGTGTAAATACTGAATTAAAAACCAGTTTGGATAGAAGGCTGCCTAGCCTTACATTTTGCTATCCAAATAAATTTTAAACCAAGTTCTTACACGCTGTTATTTATAGTCTTATTTTCTTCGAGTTCAACAGTTAAAAACGAATTATTTCACGTACGCTCGACGTAAACTAAGAATCAAATTTATCCACCTCTAAAACAGCTCCTAATACCAAAAACTACAACAGTGCTATTAAAAACACCATTATCTCCACACCTCCAACACCGACCGACACCAACAGCATAGTAAACGTTCATCATGCTTATGCCATTATTTGGCCTCTTCCACCGCGTTATTCATTGTGTAACTCCTTCAGCACTCTCTTTGATTAAATATTTGACAATATTACCATAACACTGCTATGATAACGGTAATGCTGATGTGATGACGAGGGAGAAGAAGGAACGGGATGACGGGTAGGAGGCGCAGGAAAAAAGAATTTCAAAAATTCACTAATATCCATGAAGTATCTATAAAGTCGCTTGACCGTTCAGGCCATGTGCTGCACCGTCAGAATGAAGATCAGATGAACGATCATGACTTGGAGATTGATCAAAGTTCATAGACCAACACTGTCACGCTAAATATGTTGTACCAGTCTGCATAATCTTGAATCAAAGCCAATGAATATCCGTCAACGGTCTGCCAACTTCTTTCTTTCTGTATACGTTAATCAGAGACGTGCTGAGAACGCTATGTAATGTGACATTATGTAATACGATTGATAAGACGAGTAGCAGCCATTGCAATATTGATAGAAGAGACAAGAAAAAAGACAAAAACAAATGGTGCACCTGTGAGTCTGTTATTCTGGCTTATTAATTGCTTAATATTTCATGACCGACCAGATTGCATTCATTTCGATGGTATCCACTATATTTGCGTCTTGTACCAAATTGCATAGACACGCGATATCTGGTTACAGTTGTTGTTCAAACCAGCTGAATCCTGATAGAGGGAATCTGAGACAAAGAGTACGCCAGTCTGACTCAACACATCCTTTCTAGATACCAACGGTCAGACGCAATCCTCATTCACTTAGTTTTTTTTTTTTTTTCCAGCCACTCCTGTGAAAATCTAGTGGTAATTTTTGTGGCTTCGGAGAATTTTTCACTTCTATTTTTAGCAAAGCTGATGCTTCATAACGCCACTGTTATATATAACTCTTACATATATCTATTAATTTTACCTATATGGTTTTTAACTTGCACACACACACATGCATGCATAATGCATACAACATGCAGGTACAAATGTACACACATACACATACACATACATAAAGGCGGCGAGCTGGCAGAAACGTTAGCACGCCGGGCGAAATGCTTAGCGGTATTTCGTCTGCCGCTACGTTCTGAGTTCAAATTCCGCCGAGGTCGACTTTGCCTTTCATCCTTTCGGAGTCGATTAAATAAGTACCAGTTACGCACTGGGGTCGATATAATCGACTTAATCCGTTTGTCTGTCTTTGTTTGTCCCCTCTCTGTGTAGCCCCTTGTGGGTAGTAAAGAAATAACACATACACACACACACCTTGTTATCCCAGATCAGTGATGACTGAATCAGTGTTAAACGAGGATAAACGTATCTCATGTTATCAACATATACTTTGGATGTATTGTACGTTTCGGATAAAATACTTCGCCAATGAGAAAGATGAGGGGTTTGTCATATAGTTGATTCGATATAAATGAATACACGAAGCATACGAATCCGTAACCTTATGTGATTCGGAAAGGTTACCTTCATCCTTTCACCTATTCTTACGGACTTCCTCGCTAATAAGCATTTCATTCCCTCCTTTCTTCTTTTCTTTTCATTTGTAGATTTACGAATAACGTCTCCCTCATTTCTCTATACAAGTATGTTTGTATATAATTTGTACATATACAAAACGAACTAGTATATATATATATATATATATATATATATATATATATATATACATATATATATATATATATATATATATATATATATATATATATATATATATATATATATATATATATATATATATGGGAGAATATACAAATAATAACAACAGACGAGGACAGGTGGTGTAAATAACAAAAGTATATATTAGTATGACGCTCGGGAATACGGAAAGTCTTTGACGTTTCGAGCTACGCTCTTCAACAGAAAGAATACGGAGACAAGGAGAAAAACACGGAGAAAAAAAATTGAATAGTGTTCAGTCAACGGTCAATCATAATAATAATATATATATATATGCATTTACACTTACATATGCATACAAATCTAAATTGTATATATATATATATATATATATATATATATATATATATGTGTGTGTGTATAAAATATATATATAGCTGTGTGTATATATATATGTGTGTGTGTGTGGGTGTGTATACAGATATACATATATATGTATACATATACATGTGTGTGCGTGTGTGTATGTATATACATATACGTATAAATCTAAATTTTATGTATATATACGAGCGTGTATATATATATATATATATATATATATATATATAAGTGTTCATAGTTATAAACACACACAGACAAACACACTTATTCTCTCTCTCTCTCTCTCACATACACACACACACACACATATATATATATATATATATATATATATATATATATATATATATATATATATATGGACGTGAGTGTATATATAAGTGTGTATATAAATCCACACACACATACACATGTATAATTTGTTAGAATGATTTGTGTTCTCTGTTTTATTATTTCCTTTTTGTTTTTTGTTTTTTTTTTTGTTTTCTTTCCCCAGTCTTGACTTCTTTCGTATGTTTGTTGTATTTAACTTAATCATCCTTAACTGAAATGTCAACAGTGTATTAGTGAAAGACAGAAAAGGTCAAACGAGACACACACACACACACACACACACACACACACATAAACATACACTTATCCACAAATACAAATACACAAAATCACACGCACAGACATTCACACGCATATATATATATATATATATATATATATATATATATATATATATATATATATATATATATATATATATATATATATGAACATAGCCACATATACGTACACATAAACACATACAATCAATGTATACGTATGTTTGTATGTGCGGTCGAGTTTCTGTGCGTTGTGTGAAGTTTTGTGTTGCTTCTGTGTGTGTATATGTTCGTATATAAACGAAACGCTCAGCCATCGATCACCATGTTAAGGGTATTTATCAAAGCTCACAGCAGTTAGTGATCTTTAACACGAGACAGAACTGAAAGTGAAAATGCGTGAGGGGGGTGTGGGACACATAGGAAGGAAATGGAAAAGATATTTATAATCACACACATACATGTGCAAACATGCACACGCACACACTCACACTTATATACATGTATATTTCTCTGTGTGTTTATGTCTGTAGATATGGGTATAAAATATTAAATATATACATACATATACATACATACATATATATATATATATATATATATATATACATATATATATATATATATATATATATATATATATATATATATATATACGCACATACACACATATACAAATATATATGCATGTGTCTGAACAATTGATACAATTAAAAGGTGGTGCTTCGGCATGGCCACAGCCTATTGACTGAAACAAGTAAAAGATAATACATACATACTTGCATCTCGTGTGTGCGTCTGCGCATGAGCATGTACAAATGCATATGCAAATCCGTGTGTACATGTACGTTTATCTCCCTTTATGTAGTTATCTTGGCACAATTTTAGCCCAAGGCCATGGGCATTGTGGGAAAGAGTGCATCGATTACATCGACCCCAGTATTTGGCTGGTACTTATTTTATTGACTCTGCGAGGGCAAAAGGTAGAGTGGACCCCAGCCGAACTTGAAGTCAAAACGTCAATAGAGACGAAGCATTTTACGCAGCGTGTTAACGACATCTTAATGTAGCGAAATATTAATCTAGATATAGTATTGTTGGCACTCCGTCGGTTACGACGAAGTGTGTTCCAGTTGATCCGAGCAACGGAACAGTTTGCTCGTGAAATTAACATGCATGTGGCTGAGCACTCCACAGACACGTGTACCCTTAACGTAGTTCTCGAGGAGATTCAGCGTGACACAGAGTGTGACAAGGCTGGCCCCTTTGAATTACAGGTACAACAGAAACAGGAAGAAAGATTGAGAGAAAGTTGTGGTGAAAGAAAGGAGTACAGCAGGGCTCGCCACCATCCCCTGCCGGAGCCTCGAGGAACTTTAGGTGTTTTCGCTCAATCGAAACCGCAATCCTACGACAGCGAGTCCGCTACTCTAACCACTGGGCAATTGCGCTTCCACCTAAATATAGAATTCTATAATTGGATAATCATGCAATTTGTCTCTGATTAGTTAAGCGGTGTATAACGGACTACTCACAAACACTTTACATTTATATAATATTCATACATCAACACCATCTGTCTTTCATTCGGTGTCGCTTGTCTCACCCAAATATTTTGATTAACTTTTATGCACATTGAATGGAAATTATTTCTTTATGTATTTGAAGAAAAATGGGTCCATATCTGTGATTTATTCAATCAAAATATCACCTATTTTTTTTTTTCATTCTGTTAGCTTGATTTCGATTCGTTCGTAATATTTGGTTTTATTATTGTTCAAATTGCCGTCGAGAAAATGACAATTGACAATTATCAACGCAAAGGGACGAGTTGATGTTAAGTATTATCAAGCCGAAGTTTGTCTGTTTTGAGTTGGTTTTGTTTCATCATCATCATCTCATCATCTCATCATAGTCGTCGTCATCGTCGTCGTCATCGTCGTCGTCATCGTCTTCCGTTCGGACAACTTGCCCGGACCAATACCACTTCTCCATGTCAGGTGTTCTCGTCGAGTGATGCGGCATGAATGTCTGGCTTGGGTTGAAGTCACATTGGTCTTTTGCTTACTAAAAACATCTTATTTGTCCACGCCACAACTAGAGGCATATTCACGGACAGACAGATAGACAGAACAAACAGACAGGTAGACAAGCAGACAGACAAGCAAACAGAGAAGCAGCAGACAGAAAGACAGGGACAGATAGACGGATATATAAGCAGATACACATACACACATATATGTATAAGTGCATACACACACACATATATATGATATATATATATTCACACATAGATCGATAGATAGATAGATAGATAGATAGATAGATAGATAGATAGATAGATAGATTGATAGACAGACAGACAGACAGACAGATAGATAGATAGATAGATAGATAGATAGATAGATAGATACATTTCTTTTATTAGCCACACAGGGCTCAACAAAGATGGGACAAATACAATGTAGAGCTTTTCTTTTGGGGAGGGAGAAGGGGGAAAAAGGGGGGGTGTCGATCAAAAGGGATCGTAGGAAGGGGATAGATAGATAGATAGATAGATAGATAGATAGACAGACAGACAGACAGACAGACAGACAGACAGACAGACAGACGGGTAGATAGATAGATAGATAGATAGATAGATAGATAGATAGATAGATAGATAGGCTTCTTTATTAGCCACACAGGGCTCAACACAGAGGGGACAAAATACAAATGTAGAGTTTTTCTTTTCGAGGGGGTCGAAAACAAAGCAGAGAAAAAACAAAAGTGGGGACAACGATGAAAAAAAACATCGCAAAACGTTTGGGGTATTTACAAAAAATACGAAATAATACAAAAAATTCCCAATAAATGGGGAGGTTATCCGTGGAAAGAAAAACCTACGAAAAGACCACGGTAACCTCGGTCTTTAGCGTTACAGTTTGTTAAATAAAATTTCTTTTATTTAAGCAAGAAACGTGAGTAACTCTCTGTTTACAAAATTTTAAAACGTTTTATAGAATCATGGTCAAGGTGGCTTCGTCATTTATACGTGCCATTCTTGCTACATGTATCCATCTTTTTTCGAAACATTTGCTAGACAACACTTGCCTCTCTACTCTCACCTTCCTTTTCAAGTGATACTTGAAAAAGTTGATGAGAGATTGACCAGAGAGGAAAGTATTTGTCTCTAATCCTTTCAGACGCGTCCACCAGATGCATTCTTTGGCCATAGCCACAAGTACGATAAATACAGCTCTTCCTTCCCGTTTAAAGGAAGGAGGCGTGACGATATTGACGATAGACTCGGTTGTCAAACCGACTCGTCCCACACGCGACAGCAGTCGTTCGACATAAGCCCACAGCTCCGAAATGGTTGGACACTGCACGAGTGCGTGCAGAACGGTTTCATCGCTCTGACCGCATCTCGGGCAGGTCGGCCCCGCATTTCGCGAGCCGTGTCTATAGAGCTTATCCCGAACGGGTAGCGCCTCTCGGTAACACTGCCAGGCCAGGGATCTCTGGAAGTTGTCCATAGGTCCCGGCCCGAAAGTCGTCCTGAACAGGCGGGTCAGGTATTCCTCGTCGACGCCCAGGTTCGCCCCGAGATCGTCGTCGTACCTGCCCTCCACTAATCCCCTATAGAATGACTTCGTTGTGATGCAGCCGCTCAAGGTCGACCCGGGACGGCAAAGTTGTTGCAGAGCAACGCGACACTCACGGTGCCATTCGCCATTCCTCGGCCTCTTTTTGATCCACGACTGCAGCTCGGTCATGGAGACGAGCTGCGGGAAAGCGCGTCGCACAAACGGCGACCACACCTGCTCACCGTCGTCTACGTAGAGCCGGAGATGTCGCAGTCTCAGCGCATGTCTGCGCATCATCAACCACGGCATGCCCAGCCCTCCTTTCAGCGGGTGTTGGCAACAAACGGATCGCCTCACCATCGGAACGCTTCCTTTCCACAAAAAGCGGAAGAGGATGCGCTCCATTTCGGTGATGGCGCGATCGGGACAAGGCACGACGGTCAGGCGGTATTCGATGACGGACGCGATGTACGCGTTCGCCACCTCCGCCCGACCTTTTAGGGACAGCTTCCTCTCGGACCATTGCCGGCAGAGAGTGGCCACCCTACTCGTTATCTCGTCCCAGTTCTTCTCCGTTTGCAGGTCCGGACCGAACCAGACTCCGAGCAACTTGACCGGACCGTCCGTCCAGCGTCCCACTACTGAGGCGCTGCCGGACGGTATGGGCTTGCTTCTCCAGGTGCCGAGCAGCAAACCCACCGACTTATTCCGGTTGATTTTCGCTCCCGTCACCGCTTCGTAGTCTTTCAGCGTCTCGCCGACAAGCTCAATGTGCTCGTGGCTAGACGCTATGACGGTGACGTCGTCCGCGTATGCCGACACGCTCGTCCCGCACCCCAGTTCTCGCGGGATGCCCCTCAGCGTCGCCAGCTTCCGCAGTAGTGGCTCGAGAGTCAATACGTACAGGAGCGGCGACAGGGGGCATCCCTGACGAACCGAACGTGCAATGTCGAAGGGTCCCGATAGACGTCCATTGACGCGAACAACCGAACGGATGCCTGTGTACAAGGCAGCCATCCAGCCGCGGAAAACGGGACCGAAGCCGGCCGCTTCGAGGACGGCCTCCAAGTATCGATGGTCTACCCTATCGAAAGCTTTGGATTGATCCAAATTGATCAGGGCCCCACCCATGCCAGGTTCCTTGACTACCCTCTCTATGATGTAGCGCATCAGATGGAGGTTGTCATGGATGCTCCGGCCCGGCACGGCGCACGTCTGCTCCGTGCCGACCAGTTTCTCGATGACAAGCGCCAACCGCTTGGCTAACACCTTGGCCAAAATTTTCATGTCTGCATTGAGCAGAGTGATGGGCCTAAAGTTATCTATGGCGACCCCCTTGTTTGGATCTTTCTTCAGCAGCGTTACCGCTCCTCGGCTCACAAAACCGGGAATGCTCCCGTTCTGCTGCCAGTTGCAGTACACGGCCGCCAAGACTTCTCCAAACAAGTCTGGCATACAGTTGTAAAGCTCGTAGGGCAGACCATCCAAACCCGGAGATTTGTCCGTCGAGCAACCCGCCATCGCGTCCCTCACCTCCTCCGCCGTGATGACCCCTTCGCAGCACTCCACCTCTCTTGCCGAGAGTCGTGGCAAGCTGTGCAGGTAGGCACTAAAGTCCACACTGCCTTCTCGCTCGCCACTCCTCCCGAACAGTCGGGCAAAATGCCGCTGAAACGCCTCGCACATCTTGCTCGGCTCGAGCAATTCGCGCCCCTGTTCGTCTACCAGAGACCGGATGGTGGCTCTGTTACCCCGCTGCGCCTCCGCCACCCGGGCCTCTCGTGCGGCTCCAACACCTTCATACCTCAGAGCACGCATCCTTGCCCTGACAGCACACCCTTCGTGTTTAGCATTGAAGTGTTGGTCGAGGGCCAACCTCGCCGCTAAAACGTCGGATGCGATGCCACTTCGCAATGCCTCTTCTAACTTTATCACTAGCTCCCCCTCTACTCTGTTCCTCTCTACAGCTAGTGCCCTGCTATACCTTATTGCTTCCGCCCTTACTGCTCTCTTGAGGGCAAACCACCATTTGTTGTTGACGATGGCTCCCGTCAAAGCCCTCTTTACTAACGTGCTAATCCGGTCTCTGAAAACCTGTCTCGACGGGAAAGACGCGTTTAGTTTCCAGTAACCGGGACCCTGCCTATGTGCCTTATCTAAGTCTAGCGTACACGTCACAAGTTTGTGATCCGTGTAGCTGACTATGTGGAACTGTGGACATCCTAAACTATCTCTATCTCTTGTCCTACACACTATCCTATCTAGATACGATCTCGACGACCCAATGCGGTTGCTCCAAGTCCACGTTGGCACATTTGGGTGGTCGAGTCGGTACCTGTCAGACAACTGGAAGCGTCTGAGCAGGTCTATGAGGCCTTTGCATCCCCTTCTAGTTTTGTCACTCCCCACGTAATCTAGATGCGTGTCCAAGGTAGCATTCCAATCCCCCACTAAAAGTAAGGGACGAGACGTTCCCAGGAATACTTCTAGACGTCGAAAGAAGTCTGACCGACCTGTTAAAGGAGGCACATAAACTGCCAGCAACCGAAAAGCGCCTCCATCGCTGCCGTCCACATCTAGGACAACCAGTCTACCCTCCGGGTCCGTAAATATCGTCTTTACTTGGAGATCCAGACTCTTGCGAAAAAGAACCGCCGTGCCACTACCGCCCATCCTCGGCAGACAGGGAGAAAAATAAATGTTAAACTGTCCGCCAAACATGGACTTTAGGGCCCGCGGTTCACGGAGTCTGGTCTCACTAATGGCTATGATATCCAAATTGTGTGACTTGATGTCATTTAAGAGGTACCCTTGTTTCCAAGGGGACCCTAAGCCACGCACATTCACACAACCAATCTTCACCATGATTCTATTTATACGTGTGCTTTAAAGCACAAAACAAAAGAACAGAGTGTTACTTACCGTTAGAAAGTTTTGTTTCCTCCTTGGATTTTTCACCAAGGAGGCTATTGTACAATTTCTTGCACAAATATTTCTGGAATCCCCCTACCGAGTTGGGGTAGAGGGATTTTATTGTGTTGTGTAATGCTGGTGTTACATGAATAATTTTAATGTGTTTTGGCGGTGTTGTACGTGGGTGGTTGTTGGTTTTGATATCGTTATTTGTGATGTTTGTTTTAGAGTTGATGTAATTCATCAACTCTGTGTTTGTACTGTCTATTGCTGTTAGCATTGTTTTTTTTATATTACTATTGGTGTTAGTAGTATTTTCGGGAGATGTGAATCTCCCTGCTTTGTTTGTGTTTGCATTTTGTTTTGTTTTCTTCTTACTGCGCTTCCTCTTTCCTTTCGTAGCTATTTTCCACTCCTCCCCACTCTCTTCATCGGATGATGGGAGATCTGAGGAGTCAGAAAGAGGTAACGGCAAATTTTGTGCGTCTGTGTGTGTTTCTGTGAATGTTTGTGTTGCTGTTTTTATTGATGTTGGCTGCTTGTTATTTATGGGTGGTGTATGTGATATGGGGGAGGGAGAGGCAGTCTTGGAATTTTCTTTTTTTTCTTCTGTTTTTGCAGTTTCTGTTGTCTTTTCTGTTGTGGTTATTGCTGATATTTCTGTTGTTGTTTTTTGCGTTGCTGGTGGTGTTGGTAGTAAGGTTTTTCTGTTGGGGGTATTTGGTAGTTGCTTCTGTTGTTGTTGTTGTTGTTGTTGTTGTTGTTGTTGCTGTTGTTGTTGTTTTTGTTTAGCGGCCAGAGGGCAGTCCTTTTTCAGATGTGCTTCGCTGTTGCATAGGTAACAGCGAGGTCGCCTGCCCTCTACCACCACATACAGCTTGTGGTCCTCTGCCAATCTAATGTTTGGAGGAATTTTCTGTGAAGCCTCCTCCGTGATGTGGAGAAGGATTTCCAGATTTTTCCCTCCCCAGTTCTTTTCCTCTCCGACCGTAATCTCCAAAATATTCGCCTCCTCCATTTCCAGGCACACGGCCGATATCAGCCATTGGGTGTCCACCTCCGATGGCACATTTTTTATCATAACTTTGGTCACTCTCTGTCCTAGATAACTCGGTATCATTACCAAGTCATCTGTGCGGAGAGAGAGTGTCGAAAATTGTTTAGCTAAATTTTCATCCAGAAACCTTACTTGCACCGTTCCAAATTTCCTTCCCCAGGTGACATGATTCTGATAAGGCCAAATTTTTCTAAGACAAACTTCAATTTTATCTGTGCTAACATTTTCTACACGTCTGGTTTTTGTGTTTAGCAGTTTATAAATGATGCACTTTTTGTTTTTCATTTCTATAATATCTTTTGGTATGTTTATTCTGACATCATCTCCTTCTTTCGTAAGAAGGGATTTTGTGTCTTTTATTTGTTTTTGTGTGAATGTCACTATTGTTCTTTTTTCCTTTAGAGCATTTGCGAAATTTGTTTTTGTTGTGCTGGCGGACATGTTCTTCTGGATATTTTTGTTTATGTTGGTGTATGTACTGCCTGGTTCAAAGGTGGTGGTAGTGGCAGCAGAGTTTGTTGAACAGGTGATGGTGTCATTGCTGACGGCCGATAACTTTACTTCCTTGTTGTTGCTGTTGTTGTTTTTGTTGTCGTTGTTGTTGTTGTTGTTGTTGTTGTTGTCGTTGTCGTTGGTGGTGGTGATGATGGCGTCAGCAGCAATGGTGCTTACGTCAGAGACATTTGTGACGGTTTTTACGCATGGTTTTGTAACCTTGGTTACAGTTTTGTTTTTGTTGTTGGTGTTGGTGGTGGTGGTGGTGGTGGTGGTGGTGAGAGGGCTGTTAGTAGCTGTACTCACAGTCTTTGTGACGTTTACAGCAACTGCGTTCCTGTCACTGCATGAGCACGCGCTATTCTGTTCTTTTTTCTCTTCTGGCATCTGAAGCCTCGGGAAATGCTTGTCAAAAGAACAAGACAAGCGTTCCAAAATTATGTTTCTCGACATTTTTCAAATGTCAAGAAGGAAATTTTTGTATTTTGCTAGGACCGAAACTGCCCCTGGGGGTCAATTCCTGCCCTTGAAAATACACACAAATGAAGCCTAGGTGCTTCGCAACAAAATTATTTAAAAATTCCAACAGTAAATGGTCAAATAAACGTTTACCTTCGCAGCCGATGTGACAGCACGTCCGTGAGAAGAGATAGATAGATAGATAGATAGATAGATAGATAGATAGATAGATAGATAGATAGATAGATAGATAGATAGATAGATAGATAGATGGATAGATACATAGATAGACCAGCAGACAGACAGATAGATACGTAGATAAACGATTATATATATAGCTGGACATAAATAGACGAAATACTGAGATCAAAGCAACAAAATTACAGAACATGCCAAAGACAGACGATGAAAAGTTGGGTCAGGTTATAATTCAAGGTTTTATGTACATTGGTCATCGGTCGTAAAACTTATATTCAACACGATATGCATTTCAATATACCACATTTAATATCTATGACTACGTATTATAATATAAATGTATAGGAGAAGTCTCTCAGCGTACCTCGATGTGCTGTAACCAAACGCGTTGGAATGTTTTTCCTTTACGTGCGAGTGCTTATACGTTTACATATATGCGTGTTTCTTGCTACAAGCTCACAAATATGTATACGTGTACACACTCACACACACACACACACATACACACACACACACACATATATACGTATAATTATGTATAACTATTATCTATCATTCTATCAATTTATTAATCTGTCTACATGTATACATATGCGTGTGGTGTGTATATATATATTTGTATATATGTGTGTGTGTGTGTGTGTGTGTGTGTGTGTGTGTGTGTATGTATGCATATATACATAGACATAATATATATGTATATGTATATATATACATACATATATATGTGTTTATATGTATATATATGTATATATGTGTGTGTATATATATATATATATATATATATATATATATATATATATATATACGTATGTGTGAATGTTTATCTCTACTATCTATTATTTTATCTGCCTATGAATCTGTCTACATATATATGTACATACATATATATATATATATATATATATATATATATATATATATATATATATATGTGTGTGTGTGTGTGTGTGTGTGTATGTATACATACACGTGTGCGTGGTTGTGTTTGTGTGTGTGTCTGTATACTTCTGTATGTATGTATGCATGTATGTATGCATGTATGTGCCAGGTTTCTCTCTGGTATCAGAACTATTGTGAATTTAAAATATGCTAATCAATTCTAGAGACATATATTCTAAACAAATAAATTGAAAATTGCCATATAACGGGTGGAGTTGTAGATAGAAGTCCAAGAAAGTGAAACAATAATAACAGGCTGCAAACACAGACACGTGATCATACATGCGTAAGTGTGTGTATTATTGTGTATATATATATGTTCATATATATATATACATCCATATGTGCGTATACACACACACATATATATATATATGCTTAAATATATATAAATATATATATATATATATATATATATATATATATATGCATATGTATATATATATATATATATATACATCCATATATATATGCTTATATATATAAATATATATATATATATATATATATTTATTTATGTTATATATATGTTTGTACTTATATATACAATATTATATATACGAATAACTATACATATACACATCTGTCTATAAACGTGTGTCACTGTGTATGTACTGATATATGCATATATAAATACATATGTGCGTATGTACATTTTCATACAAACATATTTCTATGTCTATGCATATATGTGTGTGTGTGTATCTGTCTGTCTGTCTGTCTGTATGAACCTCTAGATGTGCATATATATCTATCAATCTATCCATGTCTCGGTCTATCTATTTACTTTATATATATATATATATATGTGTGTGTGTGTGTGTGTGTATGTATGTATATATATATATATATATATATATATATATATATATATATATATATATATATATACACACATATATATATATATGTATGTATATGTATGTATGTGTGTCTGCATATACATATGCACATATATTTGTATAAAAATAATTAATCTATACACATACACACGTATTCAACCATACCCACCCACACACAATATGTATGCACGTGTCTTGTATGTGTACTGTTATCTCTACTGATATCTACATAACACATACATATATTCATACATACATATATTCATACATACATATATGCATACACACACAAAGATAGATAGATAGATAGATAGATAGATAGATAGATAGATAGATAGATAGATAGATAGATAGATAGATAGATAGATATAATTGAAAGTGTTAATTTGCAAGAACTAATAAGCGCAATCTAAACAAAGGATTCGTAGTATGGTGAGTGAAGTTGAATTACTTATTGAAATGAACGCTTACAGGTTCGTCTGCTCGATTCCCGATGGATTTTTTCAAATCATAGAAATGATGATAAGGAAGTTTTCATAAATTAGGAACTGTAAGGAGAGAGACAGATAGAGTGTGAGGTGACACATAGATGAGAAAACGAAGTAATGGACCAAAGTTTACATGCGTTTGAAATCGAAGTAGTTTTTGCTATTGGCTGTCGTTGAAAATGACTGATTGGTGGATTAAAAAAGGAAAACTTGGAAGAACAAATGTTATATATTCGTTGAAAATGAAATAACTTTTGTTACTTGGTTAATATCCGCAAAATAGTAACCAATTTGGTAATTGTGAGAGTAGTATTGAAATATATAAAGGCGTTAGCGTAAGGATTTAAAGATGTATTAATACAAAAGTATTATAGATAATGGTTTCAATTTTGGAACAAGGCCAGCAGTTATAGAGAATCGGTCATTGCAATTTCATCGACCCTTTGGGTTTTATCCACCATGAAAGGTAGGAAAGGTAAAGTTGACTTCGGTGGGACTTGAACTCAGTACTTAAAGACGGGCGGAACACTGCGAAGCATTTTGCCCGGTGCGCTAACGATTCTACCAGCTCATCACATTAAATAAGATTTGAATATCAGTATCAATTTGAGAGGTACGACCAGCAATTTCGGGGAAGCGGGTAAGCCGATTACGTTAACACAAGTGTTCAACTGGTACTTATTTTATCGACCGCGAAAGGACGAAATGCAATAAATAGTACCAGGCTATGAAAATAAGCCATAGATTGGAATTGTTCGGCTTTAACCCTTAAAGGCGGTATTCCAGCATGGCGGTATTCCAGTGATTAAAAATGACTAACACAAGTAATGTATACAGTTAAATGACACATTGTGAAATGAATTGAGTTGATATGAAATGAAGCCAGTGGTTGACTAACAAAACTAGAAAATTATTCAACTTATGGAATAAATAGATATGACTCATTAATTATTAGTGTAAGTTAAGATGGAACGGTCTAAAGTAGATGAAATATAGGACTGGAAATTGTACAAACATTGAGAGATATAGTACTTCTCAAATCAATTAGAAATAAGTATTGATTGAGTAAATCAAAATAACTACGTTAGTAATATAAATAATTAGCATTATGTAATTAAGTTAAGCGTGGATGTACGTAGATTAGTTGTTAGAGTGTTGCACTCATGATCGTAAGAATGCTGTTCCGGCGCTGGGATTGGGCGATACGCTGTGTTCTTGAACAAAACACTTCATTTCACGTTGCTCCAGTCCTTTCAGCTAGCGTAAATGAGTAATCCTGCGACAGAATCCGGGAAGCCAGCCTAATGAGCCTATGGCTCGGGAAAGACCATTGATTGTTCTTTTCTTTTAATATTTGTTTAATTAAGTTAATTAGAATCAGAGGATATAATAATATACTGAAGTTTGTGTTGTAAAAGAAAAATGATTATAATAATAACTTATGTAACACTAATATCATACAGCAGTAAGAATGTGGATGGTGTTATAACTGGGAAGCAGAGTAGTTAGAGCAAAATAAAAAAAAATTGTTGAACCTGAAGTTGTAGTAGTATAAAATGTTGAGTTTCTTCTGTTTAACATTCGTATATATTGGTAGCGGAAATCTGCTTAGCTAACTTACAGTGGTGTTCCTACTTAGAGTATGCGATGGACACAAAATGGTTCTATATCTTAAAGTTTATATATCTGTAAATAATTCATTCTCTACAAGTATTTCACGTTGCTATACTTTACAACAAGCAAATATATCTTTGAACTACATTCACAAACATTCCAAGAAGCCCCAAATATTACTATTTGTATTATTATATTAATAAATGTATCAAATTAAGGTGACCAGCTGGCAGAAACGTTACCACGACGGGTGAAATGCTTAGCGATATTTCGTCTGTCTTTACGTTCTGAGTCCAAATTCCCCCGAGGTCGACTTGGCCTTTCATCCTTTTGGGGTTGATAAATTAAGTACCATTGCGTACTGGAGTCGATCTAATTGACTGGCCCCCGCCCCAAAAATTTCGGGTCTTGTGCCTAGAGAGGAAAATAATATATGTATCAAATTGTAAATCCACTTCTTAAATTGTTTTAGAAATTATTTAACAAACATTTCATCCGACTGTATAAATTATCTAAAATGCTAATCAAAAATATTATAGAAATCTCATTGTCTTCCTCGTCCACTTTTGCTCTAACCTTTTGCTAACATTTCCAAGCTGGCGGTGTTTAACACCAACGTACACCGTAATTGTTATAACGGTTATCTCAATATGTGTACACTTATATTTTAATTGCCTTGTACAAAACTAACGAGATTTTTAATCAGTAAATTAGTCTCCCATTTAATCCTAATAAATTTTGCTTGAATAATCATTCTGAAGAAATCAACATCATTGCCTTGCATTGTGACATGAAAACTTAAAATTTAGCTTTATCACTTAAAATAATACTTTATATGCAGAATTAAATCTTACATCGTGCACCAAATGTATGCAACATTTCTAGGCCATGTGCGGGCATAGCTATGAGAGGAGAAACTTGCTTCTCAACCACATAGTTACGGGGTTTAGGCCCACAGCATGGTACAGTGGGCAACTGTCTTTCACAGTAGTCACGACCGAAGATATCTTTGTTCAGTCTTTTCTTTCTTCATGTTTCTCTCCACCATTTACTTTCTTACTATTTCCGTCTTTAAATACTCATGAATTACCTCCCCGTGTGTCCCACTTCAGATGTTAGACCCTTGTTGTTGTTGATTGCACTCCGTGGCTTACGACGTCGAGGGTTCCAGTTGATCCGAAAAATGGAACAGCCCGCTCGTGAGATTAACGTGCAAGTGACTGAGCATTCCACAGACACATGTACCCTTAACGTAGGTCTCGGGGATATTCAGCGTGACACAATGTGACAAGGCTGACCCTTTGAAATACAGGTACAACAGAAACAGGAAGAAAGAGTGAGAGAAAGTTGTGGTGAAAGAGTACAGCAGAGTTCGTCACCATACCCTGCCGGAGCCTCGTGGTGCTTTAGGTGTTTTCGCTCAATAAACACTCACAACGCCCGGTCTGGGAATCGAAACCGCAATCCTATGACCGCGAGTCCGCTGCCCTAACCACTGGACCATTGCGCCTCCACAGACCTTTGTAACAGAAATGAAATAAAGTGTTACCAGATGATTCAT
>NC_142941.1:11857553-11860053 GCF_046866305.1 Octopus bimaculoides
AGGGTGAAAGAATAGGGAGTGGCGAATGTCAACGTTCTAGCAAAATAAAACAGTTAATATTTTATGTCTAGAAATTTACGTTATAACATTTGGAAAACAAAGAACAAAGTTAACGTATTTCGCATTTATTCCATTTAACGGTCTATCTGAGACAGATGCTTCCTTTGGTATACTTGAGTGTTCAGTGCAGCCGTTTAAAACAGCGTGCGGAGGTTAGTATATATCTATGTATGCATAATATATGTCCGTATAAATAGTGAGAGCTTAAAAGAAATCAGGAATCAGCTACTACAGTTAGTTCAAAGAACTGCCATTTGTAGAAGTCAGGTCGATTGACTATGGAGGTGAATACATGTTAAGAAGAATAATAATATGCATTTTTATTTTATTTTATTTTATTTTATTTTATTTCACCTTGCCCAAAGGTATTGCCAGCGTGATATGAGATGTCAGTGATATTAGATGTCCGTTTTTCTTTTGATCCTATCTCTGACGATTGTAACCGGAAGCTGAAAAATGTTATTTACACCTCTCATCTTAAACCATTCATTTATGAAGATAACAGTTACATGATATCTGACTGCTTTAAAATGAGCACGACTGAAGTAGACATGTTGTAAACACGCACACAAACACACGTACATCATACACGTGCGTATGTACATGTGTATATATATATATATATATATATATATATATATATATATATATATATATATATATATATAGGTGCTTCGGTTAAGTTTGACGATTTTTATATCTCTTTTTTTTTTCAGGAACAGCTTGATGCATTGGTGAATACTCAACGACGTGGGAGAGCATAAATACTAAAGCTGTAGTTAAGAGAAAAGAGGAGAGCGTATATCTATCTATCAATCTTCTCCCTCTCTCTCTCTCTCACTCTCTCTCTCTCTCTCTCTCTCTATATATATATATATATATATATATATATATATATATATATATATATATATGTATATATATATATATTCTTTCATTATTTTGTTTTAGTCATTTGACTTCAGCCATTCTGGAGCACCGCACCTTTAGTTGAACAAATCTACCGAAGGACTTAATCTTTCAGGATAGTGCTTATTCTATCGGTCCCTAATGCCAGACTGCTAGCTTACGGGGACCCAAAGACAGCAACATCGGTTGTCAAGCTATTGTGAGGGGACAGACAGAGACACACATATATACAAATTTTATATATATATATACGACGTCTAGTCTACCAAATCTTTCCATAAGGCTTTGGTCGGCCCGAGAGTATAGTAGATGACACTGGCCCAAGGTGCCACACAGTTGGGCCTGAACACGGAATCATATGGTTGGGAAGGAAGCTGGCTACCACATAGCCACGCCTGCGCCTATATATATATATATATGTATATATATATATATATATATATATATATATATATATATATATATATATATATATATATATATGTATGTATGTGTGTGTGTGTGTGTGTGTGTGTGTGTGTGTGTGTGTGTGTGTGTGTGTGTGTGTGGGGGTGTGTGTTTGAAATTTACAGAAAAACAAAAGACGAAGACAGGTATATAAACAACAAGCAGGTTTGACGCTCGGGAAGGTGGGAAAGTTTTTACATTTCGAGCCTACGCTCTTCAACAGAAAGGATCACGAGGAAAGAATCAGAGAGAGAATAAAACAAAACTTGTGGATTTAGCGATCAAACATAGTCACTCCAATATGCTATTTTGAAGCTACTGTCCTGAAGATGCAAGAGTGTCCATTCGTAGTTTCTCTACAGTCAAACTTCAAATTACATTCATTCAATATTGATCAAAATGTTCTATTTAGTTTTTAAATTTCATAAGAAACAACTTCTTGATTTATAAAGATTTAATGAATACTCTACCTTATGGAAGGGAAGTAGTGCTATAATCTTAAAATTAGATCAAATGTTTAAAGATATTCAGAAATATATCTGCATCTATATTTAACTTCTATAGAATTATATAACACCTAATTTACGAATTAACAACGTTTTTTAATGCCTCATAATTATTTTATTGCAGGAATTAAGAATTCTTACCAGGGTTATATATCTTAAATATACTTTAAATATTCTTTAAGCTCGTAGTCGAAGCTCTAATGTGTATTTTGAGATGTAAACTGTGAATGTCGAATATTTTACATACATGATTTTGAGCTAACGTTTCTGTTAGGAATAGCAACTACATACATTTCATCCACATCACATGCCAATGAAATAGCACTATTTTTGTCTTTGTGATGCACTGGAGACCAAATAAAAAATATGGTCTACTTCCCGGAGGAGAATGAGTGCATTACATAGAAATACGTTTAAAAGTTTATACTTTTTGTCTAACAATGTTTAGTGAAACACGTTTCACATGACATTGGTACATTACTCTTTTACTCTTTTACTTGTTTCAGTCATTTGACTGCGGCCATGCTGGAGCACCACCTTTAGTCGAGCAAATCGACCCCATGACTTATTCTTTGTAA
>NC_142941.1:11867553-11885053 GCF_046866305.1 Octopus bimaculoides
TGTGTGTCTATATATATATATATATATATATATATATATATACATGCGTGTGTGTAGGCGTGTACATATATATATATATATATATATATATGTGTGCGTGGGCGTGTGTATATATATATATATATATATATATATGTATGTATGTATGTATGTATGTATGTATGTATGTATGTGTGCGTTTGTGAGTGTGTATATGCATATATACATACACATCAGAAGTACACAGACATAGTACACGGTCTCATAAATATATATATATATATATATATATATATATATATATATATATATATATATGTGCGTGCACACAGATAGTTTTACCTAAAGAAATGTGTGCATATATGTGCATGCGCTAGAACGTGTAAGTGTATGTGTGTGTGTACGTATGTACGAATGTGTTTTTGTCTGGTCTAATCTATTGAGATGAACTACGTTTGTAAGTACATTTGCTGTAGCGTTTGTATGCAATATAATGCACTGCATTTATGTGTATGTATTTGCATATATATATATATATATATATATATATATATATATATATATATATATACGTGTGCACGTTCTTTTACGTACATTGGCAGTCACGGTTTACTATTGATTATAGCTATCAACGCGATCGAAGTCAGTTGTAGCAGCAGCTGATGCAGTCAAGTAAAAATGTGGAGAACTAATTTCATTAGAAAGAAACATAAGAATTTTATTTGCTTCTTTTATTTTACTTAGAACTTTAGAAACTAGGCTCTTAACGCCTTATCAACGCATGCAGGTCTAGAAAGGAATGTTTCCTATTCGTGGAACAATGATTTTCGCTTGAGAAGGAATGAAAAAAAAAATGGGAAACTTGGCGTAGGGTTAAGAAAACTAGGTTATTGTTGATTTTGTAATGTCAATGTTGTTCTCGTTATGTTGAAATTTCCTGCTATTTGTCTGCCACTACAAGAAGCTCACTCACTCACCGACACACTAACGATCCCAGGACTGTCGAAGCGTTTCAGCCTTAGCTGCTCATCTAAGAGAAGATAACTCTGTACACATCCTGCCTCTTGATATCTACTGGACTCGTGATACCTATTGCACTAGACTACTGCAAGCTTGAAGGACGAGAAGATTGGAGCTCGGTGTGCATAAACCATGACTACTATGATAATGAATTCCTATTGCCTTGTAGGGTAATTTATTGAGCTTCCTCGAAAGGGTTTAGTGATTAAACCCCTACAGAAAATCATCTGGAATGACGTATCATAAATCAGATATGTACGATTACACTAACCTAAGAGGTAGCATCCACTGCGGTTCCATGGGCGCTGCAAACGTATTGGCTTGATTTCCTTTGTGGCTTGTTTCCTTTGCGGCAACGGCTGATAGAGCTTGGCACCAGTGACGTCGCAACACACTTCTACGGCTGAGTGAACTGGAGCAACATGAAATCGAACTCACAACCTCATGATTGTGAGCCCAACCAAAAAGCAGCATTTGCGTATAAGACAAAAGAGTTAAGGTAATGCAATGATACGTTCCACAGTAGAATAGTTAAGCGAGGTTGCTGTACGTGGAATGTAAAGTGCAAGATGATTGATATCCATATGTACTAGAATCCTTTTATAACACCCTCGTTTCTTTAATACGTTGTCATAAGACTATACGTCTGCTTAGACTTGCAACATCAATTGCAATTTGCACGAGAATTTCAAAACAATGCTGCAAGCCAAAATTCTCCCGATGAATGCAAGTGAGAAAATGTGCAACAGCCTTATTATCTAATATCCATTGCGAATAACTACCGTTAGCTAATCAGTGAAAGATGTGCCTGGTGTTAAATCAACACTTTTAAAGAAAACTAATTGATTTCTTTCTGTTATTCTACGATAGTTTTCAAAACGTTTCCATAATCACTATGAATTCCTTACAATATTGCTGAAGACGTATATGAAGCATTTCTGAAACAAGTACAAAGTGATGCAAAGCGCAGGTGGTTATTTTAACCTCTAATTAAATATATGTGTGTGTGTTTGTGTGTGTGTGTGTGTGTGTGTGTGTGTGTGTGTGTGTGTGTGTGTGTGTGTGTGTGTGTGTGTGTATTTATGTGTGTGTCTTTATGTCTTGCTTGTCCCCCAACCATCGCTTGGTATGTTTACGTATTCGTAGTTTAGCGGTTCGGCTAAAGAGACCGATGGAATAGGTACCATGCTTACAAGAAATAAATCCTGAGGGAGGAGGGATTTTTGCGATTCAAAACTCTTTGAAGTGGGTGCTCCAGTATGGCCGCAGTCAGACGACTGAATACAAGCAACAGAATACTCCTAATAGGTTATTATAATTCACAGTAAAAACTAAATCAAATAATCTGAACTGGAGCGCATTTATTACATTATTCGTTTTACACTCTTTTATGATGGTGGCCCAATGACTGCTCTAGGCCTATCATAACCCCCCCCCCTTACTTTGATCGTAGTTTGTGAATCATGACTTGGTTATCATAGACTGGACTAATACGCGTGCCGACTCATTGCATCAGAAAAGCAAATTGCTTTTGTTTAATACATATCAATGTTATTACATCAGACGATTGATAGAAAATTATGCTTGGAATTAGTAAACTACTGCACCGTCAAAATTCAACTGAAGCGAGGGAACGGTAGGTCCTTTGTACACGACTTTTGGTTACTATGCTGTGTATTGTACATAAAAGTACACGTTTTACAGTTCACTAGTCTTGTAACTTTTAATTAACAGTATATCATTATAATTCTGTGGTTATTCGAACTTTTCCATGTTGTGTTCGGTGGATAGTCATGCGTTATGAAATCAGGAAATTTTTATCATCTGCCTCCCAATCCTATACAATTTAATGTTTTACTTTGCTATCTATCGATCTATATATATATATATATATATATATATATATATATATATATATATATATATATATATATATATGAATATATATATATATGAATATATATATATGTGTATGTATGTATGTATATATAAATCTCTCTCTCTTACTCTCTCTCTGTCTCTCTCTCTCTCTCTCTCTCTCTCTCTCTCTCTCTCGTTATGTATGTATATAGAAAAGTGTATGTCTATGTCTGGTTATAGATTGACCAGTGGTTTCGCATCCACAATGGTTTCTTATCCAGACAGGGCTTAGCCCCATGGGCGTCTCATCAGGCTCTAAAGCCGAAGGAAAATGTGACTCTTCCCGTCTGGGAGGCAAGAATCCGTTACGGTAACTTGGTTAGTAGCTTACCAAAGTATAAATATTCTGGGTCCAGCGAGGATGGTTTATCTCCCTTCGACCAGTTATGTAGACCAAACGAGGAGTAAGAGATTTTTCTCTTGTGCTGATCTTATATATATGTGTGTGTGTGTGTGTGTGTGTGTGTGTGTGTGTGTGTGTGTGTGTGTGTAAATATGTATGTTTATATATATGTACATATGTGTATATGTGTATGTATGTATTGTGTATATATATATTGCATAGATATATAGATATATATGCAATATATATCTATATATCTATGTATGAATTTGTGTATGTGTGTGTCTGAGTGTGTGTATCGTGTTTGTCCCTAGCACCGGTTGACAACCGGCGTTGTTTTATTTACAGCCCGTAACTTTGATGAGGGCCCTGGTAACCAACATGAAAGTATGAAAGAGAAGATCAGAAAGGAATGTTACAGGAGAGTTCGAACAGTCCTAAAATCCGAGTTAAATGCACGTAACAAGGTGTTAGCTATAAATTCCTTGGCAGTTCCGGTTGTTATATGCAGTTCAATGTGTTGAACTGGAAATGAGGAAAATAAGGAAGATTGACAGGAAAATTTTCACCCTGCTGACTTGCAATAAGATGCACCACCCAAAGACGACGCAGGTCATCTTTACCTACCCAGAGATCAAGGAGGTCGAGGGCTTGATCCAATTTGAAATCTCCGACAAAACCACCACAATTGGACTTTCAAAATATCTTGAAACATCTAACGACTGGATGCTAATGCTCATTGAAAACCATGAAAGAAGTAAGAAGGTTCATTCTGTTAGGAAGGAAAGCAAAATATTTTCAACTGAGCTTATTCATAATGCCCATGTGTATATACACGTATATATCCATATTCATATATACTTATATAACTGCATATACACATGCATACATATTGAAACAGTTAGTATGCCAAAATACGTAGTCGTTCATATGCGTTTAATGTAATCGAGTTATATTGGCTACTATAGATAACATATCGCTCACATTTATGATTCCCAACATGATATATTTATCACAGAGACAACGAAGCTATATCACACATATGAGACTCAAGTACGAGATGCGTGCAAATGACACACAAAGCATTTCCCATCTTGAAATAGCGACACATCGGAACGTATACCTAATTTATAATATATTTATACAGGAATCATTTGGTACACTTCCCTTTTACGTTGTATCGGTCCTATGAGTTCTGCCCATCTACCTTTTACATGTCTCTCTTTTATTCTCGCAAATTCTCTCTCTTTGTAATATTATCTCGCTATTTCTCTCTCCTTCTCTTCCCCACGCTCTCTTTCTCCCTCTTTTTCCCTCTCTCTCTCTCTCTCTCCCTTTCCGTTTCTCGGATAACATTTACATCTCGAAATTTCCATTGTGTGCATATCACATATGATTAGGAATAATATTAATCCTTTCTACTAAAGGCAGAGGCCTGAAATCGCGTTTCGAAGGCAAGGACAAGGTAGATGGAACAGGGACAACTGAACAAGGGAAATGTTCTCTTTATGTTGCATGTCTCGTTTCTCTGCTTGTTTTTTTTTTTTTCTTGTTTTTTTTCTTCGTTGTTCGAAAAAAGTTGGTTTTCTGTCTTCGTCTTTATGTTTTAATATATAGGGGCAGTGTGAAAGAGGATGAAGAGTGGGAAAGGAAAAAAAAACGTACTGACGCTAACAAACCAAGTGAGAGGGGAAAATAGAGATGATGCCGAAAGATATAAAGTGGAGAAGTAAGGAGAAGTAGGAGAAAGCAAACGAAGTAAGAAGAAAGAATATATATATATATATATATATATATATATATATATATATATATATATATATATATATATATATATATATATATTCCACTTCCTATGCCTATTCTTTATATCTTTCGGCATCATCTCTATTTTCCCCTCTCACTTGGTTTGTTAGCGTCAGCACGTTTTTTTTTTCCTTTCCCACTCTTCATCCTCTTTCACACTGCCCGTATACATTACACTTTCTCGTGAAGGACCAACTTCAAGAATGCTAAGTAACTTTCATTTTCTCTCAAAGTATTAAAGCAAGACTGTATCCGAACTGTAAGAGCAGAAATCAAATGTACTTCATCAAATGCTCATATTGTAAAGAAACTCCTCCTGGCCACACAGGAAACTCATAATCGGAACGTATATGAGTTCACCAGCAACAAATTCGAATCGAAAATTTCCGTCACGCCCCATTAAGTGATCGAAACATGCAGTAAGAAAATGATTTTAATATTTCCGATTTTACAAACGTTACAATTCGAGTGAAGTTAAAAGAAGAGTAAGAGATATGAATTTTATTGAGAAGCTTAAACCGCTTTTGAATGGACAATAAACTGAAGAATAAGAACACAATATTGATTTAAATTTAATCTTACTCAAAAACTAAAAATATTGATAATATTATTAACCTGAATTTGCACTTGATTTCACTTAGAAATATTTC
This sequence comes from Octopus bimaculoides, assembly GCF_046866305.1. Lineage (NCBI taxonomy): Eukaryota > Metazoa > Mollusca > Cephalopoda > Octopoda > Octopodidae > Octopus > Octopus bimaculoides. The sequence continues at coordinate 11,873,272 of NC_142941.1, forward strand.
GGGCAACATTACGGTTTGTAGTATTTGATGTTTCTCAACATCTGCTTGTAGATGAGTCAGCTATCGGTGTGTCTGATTGATTAAAATGTTTCGACGAATAAGCGCGGTCCATATCAACTATGTTACTGCATTCATCAGACCATTAAAATTTGAAAGAAAACTTCAGTCAATTCACTGCATTTGTCAGATGTCAAGCACGGTAGTTGTTTGTCACTATTGCCTTGTCACAGCATAAACACTTACCTGAAGACTGCGATATCTCAAATTGTTATAAAACATGAAACTACTTATAATACGTAATATTGTAAAAAAAACTTGTAAAATTAAGGCGGCGAGCTGGCAGAAACGTTAGCACGCCGGGCGAAATGCTTAGCGGTATTTCGTCTGCCGTTACGTTCTGAGTTCAAATTCCACCGAGATCGACTTTTTGTCCCATCTATGTCCTTGTTTGTCCCATCTATGTTTAGCCCCTTGTGGGCAATAAAGAAATAAGAAACGTTAGCACGCCGGGCTAACGGAATTTCGTCTGAGTTCAAATTCCGCCGAAGTCGACTTTGCCTTTCATCCTTTCGGAGTCGGTTAAATAAGTACCAGTTACGCACTGGGGTTGATGTAATCGACTTAATCCCTTTGTCTGTCCTTGTTTGTCCCCTCTATGTCTAGCCCCCTGTGGACAATAAAGAAATAAATATTGTAAAAGTTTACACAAAAATAAAATGCAAAACTAGACTGGAATTTGATTGCGTAACATATAAATTTCTGTGTGTGTGTACGTCTGTATTTGTGTGTGAGTGTAAAACTATATATACCTGTGTATGTGTTTATATATGTATGTTCTTCTCTTTCTATTTTTCATGTAGATTAAATTTCGTCCGGCCACCTACTTGGTAGTAAGATGAAGGAAAGCAACTCGGATGAACCACCATCCTTTGCATCTTAAGATTTTTATAGTCCTTTGATATCGTGATTATTTGTAGCGTGTGTATGTATTTATGTGTTTATATATGTAGGTATATATGTATTTATGTGTTTATATATGTAGGTATATATGTATTTATGTGTTTATATATGTAGGTATATATGTATTTATGTGTTTATATATGTAGGTATATATGTATTTATGTGTTTATATATGTAGGTATATATGTATTTATGTGTTTATATATGTATGTACATATGAATGCATGCATACATTCATGCATGCATGTATACACGTATCTATGTATGCATGTATGTATGTATGTATGTATGTATGTGTGTGTGTATGTATGTATGTATGTATGTGTGTATGTATGTATGTGAGAAATGGACCATAAGCAAGTATTAACACTCACAGGCAATGAAAAAACAAACATGGATACCAATATTCCCTCATCAGCTGAAGATCAAGGCATGTTCGTCTAATTAACAACATTTCTGTACGTATGTACTAGTATAAACACACACAGAAACACACACGCACACACACACACACATACATACACTCACACATACACACACACAAACACACACATAAACACACACATAAACACACACTCACATATATAAATATGTGTTTATATTTGGATAGATATACAAATAGATAAATAGATATACAGATAGATAGATAAATAGATATACAGCTAGATAGATAAATACATACATATACACATACATACATACATACATACATACATACATACATTGATAGGTAAGTATGCATCTATGTAGGTAGGTAGGTGTATTTATTCATATACTTTCATTGACTATCAAGCACAAATAAATAGAAACCGCTTTACATTTCGACCTAACACATCTTCGAAGAAAGACGACATTAGACTCATGATGAACATACGCACGCGCTCTCAGCTCTCAGCAAAAGCCACAATATTCTATTACATTACAAACGCCACTAGCTCTGATTACACGAAAGCAACGCGTGAAATATGCATTAAAACTACACTTCATCGCCGCCATATCCCTCCACACCAAACGACACGACAGAAAACTAGTTCGTTCCATTTACTAAAACCATAGTCGTCCGCACTGACTAAACTTAAGCAAACTAATTAGAATAGAACATAACACCTATAGTGAGAACTACAGAATATACTGATCTGTGGTTGGACATCCTGAAGATAAGGTTACACGACTCGGAAGAATTTGATAATGAAAGCTCGAGAAAAAGTGTTAGGTAATAACAGCTAAAATGCTCTTAACGTAAGGAAAGTATTTTGTTTTTCTTTAATGCATTATCGAAGTCTTAGTGTCTTCTTTTTTCACGTTGCTATTACTTATTTCTTTGCGATACTTTATCTTTCTTTCAATCATGATATCTCCTGCGGCTGACTATCATAATATTAAAAGTACATAAATAATAATTAATGATTTTTATGAATATCTTCAAATGACAAAAGATGGAAAACATTAGTAAACAATCCTGGATGTGGATGTAGAGAATGTAGAGATATACTGGCGGCCTCCCGCATTTGCGTAGTTCTCCACATATCATACACACACGCAGAGAGTGCGTGTATGATATATATATATATATATATATATATATATATATATATATATATATATATATATATATATATATATATATATATATATATATATATATATATATATATATATATATGTATATGTATATATATATTTACTCTTTTACTTGTTTCAGTCATTTGACTGTGGCCATGCTGGAGCACCGCCTTTAGTCGAGCAAATCGACCCCAGGACTTATTCTCTGTAAGCCTAGTACTTATTCTATTGGTTTCTTTGCCGAACTACTAAGTGACGGGGACAGAAGCACACCAGCATCGGTTGTCAAGCAAAATTATATTGTTAAAACATATTGCATTAGAAATCCGATACCAACAAAATGAGAAAGTATAACATATAGTGTATTTAACATATGTCTCTTCGCAACCACATGGGTTTGGGTCGCATTTTGTGTATGCGAAATACATACATTTGAAAATAACCTCATAAAAATTCTTAATTTAAATATCATATTGGCAAAAGTTTCTATGCCACGACAAATGCCATGTTTCGGGATAAAATTTATGTGTGTGTCTAAAATATTCAGGTTTTATGCTCTCAGAATTGGACTGTTAAATGTTATAAAGCTTTATATACTTTTTATATAATTTTCATATATTTCGAAGTTTGTAAAAGTTAACACTCCGGTGTCTGGAGCATAAAACTCGAATGTTTTGAGATATAATCAAATTTGAATAAGAAGCTATGGAATAATAAAATATTTTCTTCTGCACATGACACTTGAATCTGTATTGTGCACGAATTTTTCGTTGCTATTTCAAAATGGAGTATTATGACGATTTCAGATTTTGCCACAAACACAGCAAGGGAAGTGGATAAGTCAACTGCATCGATCCCAAAGCATCGATCCCAAAGTATTTATTTTATCGACTCCGATAGAATGAAAGGCAAATTTGTCCTGGGCGGTATTTCAAGCTCAGAACATAAAGAGTAGAAAGAAATAGCGTAAAAAAATTTCCCGGTCGCTTGACGATTCTGCCAGCTCGCTGCCTTTCTAAATTTTAGTAATCCTTTCTAACATAGGTACAAGGCACAAGTGGATAACATCGATCACAGTGCCCAACTGGTATTTATTTATCGATTCCAAAACGATGAAAGGCGAATATGGCCTCGGCCGTAACTTCCATTCATAACGCAGAGACACGAAATTCCGCCGAACGTTTTGCCCGGCGTACTAACGATTTTACTAGCTCACCGTCTTACGAAAGTTCAATAACGACAGAATCCCAGTATATTTCTATCTATAAACACACACACACGCACACACACACACACACACACACACACACACACATACACACACACACGTACACACAGATGCACGCACACCCATATATATATATATATATATATATATATATATATATATATATATATGACTTAGTGGTTAAGGTGTTGCACTCACGATTGCGAGATCGTGGGTTCGATTCCCTGACCGGGCGTTGCATTGTGTACTTGAGTAAAGCACTTCATTTCACGTTGCCTTGCGATCATTTCGTCATCTGACATGTGGCACACGGTGCATCCGTGCTGGTAATGTCGATTTAATGGAGGAAGTGAGCTTATGTGTACACAAACATTTGATCACCATAAACAAATCATCTGTGTGGTTCTTCACCAAGAAATTGCCGAACCCCCACCACCACCATATGTCGTGTAACGACGGGAGAGTCCGTGATATATAATTACTATTTCCGAGGTTCTACTATGAAACATATGTAGCCTACATTTTATCTACCCCATTCCCTAATATTGCATTTTTATCCGCATATGCAGTAACCCCTGCTGCTAACGGTAAGCTATAAAACAATCTTTTGAGCCTATCGAAGTTTTGCCGATATTTTCGTTTCAGGAGGAATACTTTCAGTTCTACAAGACGACTCTCACATCTATTTGGATCTGTAACCAAGGAACAAGTATGTCTTGCAGTATGAAAGAGAACATTTCTTTTAATAAGGGTTGGACGGCAAGATCTAACATCTAAGTATTGGTATGCGTTCCTATCCTTCAAGTAGAAAGTTGCTGTTACAGTCTCTTTTTCCTTAATTAAAATGTTCCAAAAATGAAGTTCCCTTCTATTTATTTCCCTAGTGAATTGCATCGATTCAGGAATGCAATTTATGATTTCAAGGAATCTTGATAAGGTATTCTTACTTCTGATCTAAAATATAAAGCAGTCGTTCAGGAATCATATCCAGTCTTCTATTAAATAGGATTGAAAATATTAATCAAAAGCAACCTCGGATTGGGTATACGCTTTTACTTGTTTCAGTCATTTGACTGCGGCCATGCTGGAGCACCGCATTTAGTCGAGCAAATCGACCCCAGGGCTTATTCTTTGGAAGCCTAGTACTTATTCTATCCGTCTCTTTTGCCGAACCGCTAAGTTACGGGGACGTAAACACACCAACATCGGTTGTCAAGCGATGTTTGGGCGGGGGGGGGGGTAGACAAACACGGACACACAAACACACACACAAATATATATAGATATATATACCTTGTTTTGTTCCTTATTTCTTTCTGTTGAGGAGCGTAGCTCGAAACGTTAAAGACTTTCTCTATTTCCGAGCGTTAAACTAATACATCCTTTTGTTGTTTATACCACCTGTCTTCGTCTGTTGTTTTTTTTTTCGTAAATTCTCCCATATATACATATACATATATACGACGGTCTTCTTTCAGTTTCCGTCTACCAAATCCACTCACAAGTCTTTGGTCGGCCCGAGGCTATTGTAGAAGACACATGGCCAAAGTGCCACGCAGTGGGACTGAATCCGGAACCATGTGGTTGGTAAGCAGGCTACTTACCACACAGCCACTCCTGCGCCTATAGGTATTTTCCTTTAAGAATCCTGTCACTGATGCTGCAAGCGTGGATGCAGCTATCGTGCCTAATGCCGTCCCTTTTATTTAGTACCATAAAAAGTAGTTATTTTCTAGCACCGATCATACACTCTTCTTCTGAGTCCTTATGGGAATCTCTCCTGAATTATGCGTAGGTAATTAGCTATGCAGTATTTCACTGTTTCAAATCCTAGTCGACAAGAAAATGACCAATTACGAAAGGCAAAAGGAAATTTTTATAAGAATTCTTAATTCGAAATTGATGTAACCAACGTTGCTACTTAATTTATGACGTCGATGCAGATTATCGTATAGCAGGTACGAGATGCGTTCAAAGTATATCCCACTTTATTCTTTTTTTCCACCAAAACTAATGCTGCATGGACGAAATCCTTTGGGTAGGAAGTGAGGCCACACTTCCTGCGCACACGTGAAAATCTTCGCGCGGGAAGGCCGCGTCTGTTCCCGGCTAGTGTACAGACGTTTTTACAGAACGCATCGAGCAGAGATATTGCATCAAGATTTGCCAAATGTAGTGAGACTGAACCCCCGTGCCATGTGGTTGGGAAGCAAGCTTCTTACGACACAGCCACAATATATGTCTGTGTGAGTATATATATATATACATACACATATACACACACATATACATACATATCTGTACGTACGTACGTATGTATTTATGTATGTATGTATGTATTCATCGAAGTATGCAATATTATAATAAGGATTAATTATAATTATCATCTTCATTATTTTCGTAATCATCATCATCATGACTAATTTAAATTCATTAAGCTAAATATATGTGCGTACTTGACTGGGTTTGTGAGGTTGTGTAAGTTCTTCTCTGTGTGTGTGTGTGTGTGTGTGTGTATGTATATGTTTCTATGTAAGTCTGTGTATGTGTAAATGTGTGTGTATAGGAGAACGTATGTTAATGTTACTTTGCAAGTGGGTGAAGAACTGTGTGTGTTTGTGTGTATGTGTTTGTGTGTGTGCATGTGTGTGTGTGCATGTGTGTGTGCATGTGTGTGTGTTTGTGTGTGTGTGAGATGGTCAGTCAGTATATCGGTTTTATTTTGTGCGTATGCATGTGCGCGATTATGCGAGTAGGAAGGTTTGTGTGTAAATGAGTCGCTATATGCATGTATGTGCGTGTGTGCGTCTCTGTCTGTGTATGCCTATGTTAGAATATAAATGTGTGTGTATGTGTGTGTACGTTTGTGCGTGTGTGTGTGTCTGTGTCTGTGATAACAGTTAAATTATTAGAAAACGTTACACTTATTTCGCTAGCAATTTGTTTCCGAGTTAATTAATAGTTTTAATTAATTGAAATGGAAAAAGAACAACAATAAAACATTAAAATAAAAATTAAAAAATAGATTATTACTTTAGAATAATTCGCTTAATTACTTAAAGTTCCGGTTCATTGGATTATATAAAAAACAGCAAAAAGTAATGAAGACGCAAAAAGAAACTCTTTCTACTGTAATAAGTCTTTTGATCCAAAGCAATTTAATACTATTTGCAGAGGGAGCTTGTACCTGATCGTATGATTGGCAGCCTTACGTGCCAAATATCTCCCTTAATTCACACCCTACTCTCTTTAAAAATGGAGGATATATTGCTTAATGGAGTCTAGAGTACACAGTGCCCAACAAGGATAAAATGCAATTTTCGTACATGAAACTTATTGTGTCGTCTTTGTGGTTGAAATTTGCGTAGAACAAGTTGAAGCTATTCTCGTATCTATAAAATGTGGTTTCCGCAAAGATAGATTGTAAAACGTCGAAGCGTGTCTAGAGAAAGCGAGTGAAGCTTTCAACACGGTGAGTCATAATGAATGAATTAAAATATTTTCAACTAGAAATATCCGAGGTGGTGCTCCAGCATAGCTGCAATTTAATGATTAGGGCAAGTAAATAATAAAAAAATACAAGATAAAGCTCCGAATCTCCATGAATTGGTACTACAGGTACATTGCAAGTATTAGATGAAATTTGTGAGCAAGCAAAACCCCTAGTAAAATCTAAGGAACCAGAAGCTATAGGCCAGCAAACAGGAGTTTTAAAGTATGGTCATGAATAGGCCATGGTTTAAAAAGACCACATCGATGTTTGGTAAGACAAAGTTCGGCTTTGAAAGCAGAAGGGTAAGATTTCAGTAGAGTGCTTGAGAAATTTAAAGGCAGAGAAATTTAAAGCACGAACAACAGGGAACTAAGTAATTAGGTAAAACAAAGGACAGTTAAATGAGTATCAGGTTGTGGCTATGAATAATGTATGATTATACATTGGTGGTAAGAATAAGGTATGATATATGTGACTAGTATGATCAATGGCACGGTAATAAAAAGTAAGGTAGAGAATGGCGAAACGACGTCCCAAAGTTGACGTGAACTAGTATTTGGAAGGAGGCTTATTTGTTTAGAGATAAATAAAAAAACAAGTCTGTTCTAGAGAGCAAGGAGTGGATTGGTTTGAAATAACGTTTCAGAGAGAAGGAAAATGCCCCTAGTATTTGAATACTTTGCAAATATTCATTAAAAAAATTTTTCATTTGATTTTTCCACAATTTAATTGTTTTCCATACTTAGAGCTGAAAAGGTCTCAATGACTGAAACCGGTACTGAAATATTTTGTATGATAAAATTATTTTAGCATTTTCTACCTTTACTTTTTTTCCTTAAAAATATGTATGTATATATACATATATATATATATGTGTGTGTGTGTGTGTGTGTGTGTGTGTGTGTGTGTGTGTGTGTATGTATGTATGTATATAGAAAGAGAGATAAACAGACAAGCAGGCAGACAGAGAATCAGAGACTGAGACGGATAGAGATGTCAAATTTTGACACAATGCTAGCAATATGAAGGAGGAGATAAGAGAGTTACATCGACTCCAATACTTTCACTGTTACTTATTTTATCAACCCCGGAAGTATAAAAGGTAAAGTCGACATCGGCAGAATTTGAACTTAGAAACTTAGAACGTAAAGTCGGACGAAATAACGCTAAGCATTTTGTCCGACGTGCAAACGATTGTGCTCGCTAGCTTTATACATACATACATACATACATATTTACATACATACATACATACATACATACATACATCTTGTTGTTGGCACTCCGTCGCTTACGACGTCGAGGGTTCCAGTTGATCCGATCAACGGAACAGCCTGCTCGTGAAATTAACGTGCAAGTGGCTGAGCACTCCACAGACACGAGTACCCTTAATGTAGTTCTCGGGGGATATTCAGCGTGACACAGTGTGACAAGGCTGACCCTTTCAATTACAGGTACAACAGAAACAGGAAATAAGAGTGAGAGAAAGTTGTGGTGAAAGAGTACAGCAAGGGTTCGCCACCATCCCCTGCCGAAGCCTCGTGGAGCTTTTAGGTGTTTTCGCTCAATAAACACTCACAACGCCCGGTTTGGGAATGGAAACCGCGATCCTATGACCGCGAGTCCGCTGCCCCAACCACTGGGCTATTGCAACTACATACATACATACATACATACATACATACATACATACACATACATACATACATAGATACATACATACATACATTATACATACATACATACATACATACATACATACATACATACATACATAGACAAATGTACTACGGATTTTGATAATGATAATCCTGTGTACGCACGTGCGGGAGATTTTTATCATTTATTATTATTTTATCCATTGCCTCTGTTATCCCAGGAGCATTTCACTATATAACTATATCACATCTAAATTAAGTCTAAAATAATGATGGTCTTTGTCTGCCCATAAATAAATTTTCAAAGACGCCATGTCTATCAATATTATATAGGAGATATTCAATGGCTATATTTGACTTTAGTCTTACAAAACCATACGTCGGAATCACAAAAAAAAAGCCGCTATGTCTAATAAAGCTGTAAATCTTCTTAAACAGCACAAAAGTTATCATTACATAATATATCATATGTATTATGAATGTGTATATTTCTGAGTATATATATGTGTGTGTGTATACATATATGTATTTCTATCTGTGCGTATGGACGTATGTGAATATATATATATATATATATATATATATATATATATATATATATATATATATGTAGCTCGAAACGTTAAAGACTTTCCGTATTCCCGAGCGTCATACTAATACATCCTTTTGTTGTTTACACCACCTGTCCTCGTCTGTTGTTGTTTTTTTTCGTACTTTCTCCCATATATATATATATATATATATATATATATATATATATATATACAGGGTAACCATAAAGTCTGAATCATCTGAAGGAATACATTATAAATGAACGTGCTCCAATTGTCGGAAATGTCGAGTCACTGTATACGTTCGTGTATATTTCGGAAAAGCGCAACGAACTTTGCATCATTAATGATGAAAAAAATGTGTTGAGACTGTTATTCACTAATGTGAGCGAAGAAAAATATTGAAAATATGCATTTTTGCCCTTGTTTCCCGACTTTACGGTCAATGTGTGTGAGTGTGTGTGTGTGTGTGTGTGTGTGTATAGATAAATGGATAGCTAGCTAGCTAACTAGATAGATAGATAGATAGATAGGTAGATAGATAGATAGATAGATAGATTGATTGATAGAAAAACAGACGACAGACAGAAAGGCAGACGACAGATAGATAGATAGAGAGATAGATAGATAGATAGATAGATAGATAGATAGATAGATATAGCTAACTAGATAGATAGATAGATACAGACATACAGGGTAGACGAAAAGTCACGCACAAGATAAGTTCAATAGACTTGCTTCAGTTTTTCTAAAATCGAATAAGATAAATAAAACGATGATTAATACACACGTGCATGTAGATGATGAACAAAATGCATAATAATAATAATAATTATTATTATTATTATTCAGGTCACTGCCTGGAATCGAACTCGGAATCTTGGAGTTAATAGCCTGCGCTCTGAACCACTACGCCATATGCCCGTGGGCATATGGTGTAGTGGTTAAACTTTCCGTTTTCAAATTGTTGGCTTTTAATTTTGTGATATTATCTTTTAGAATTCTTATCAAGTTTATGTTTGCCGCTGAACAAATCGTTCATAATTTTGAAAAAGTACATGTGTTCGTGCACAGGCACAGGAATGGCTGTGTGGCTAAGAATCTCTCACCAGAACCACGCAGTTTCGGGTTCAGTCTCACTGCAGGGCACCTTTGGCAAGCGTCTTGTACTATACATTCTGATCGACCAATGCCTGATGAATAGATCTGGTAGACGGAAACTGTGTGGAAGCCTGTCGTGTGTGTGTGTGTGTGTGTGTGTGTGTGTGTGTGTGTGTGTGTGTGTGTGTGTTCCCAAGTGCCTTATACTATACATTCTGATCGACCAATGCCTGATGAATAGATTTGTTAGACGGAAACTGTATGGAAGCCTGTCATCTGTGTGTGTGTGTGTGTGTGTGTGTGTGTGTGTGTGTGTGTGTGTGTGTGTGTGAATATGTTTTTGTTTCTCACTACTTGACAACTGTTCAGGCTAAAGAGACTTATCGAATAATCACCAGACTTAAAAATAAGCACAAGGGTCGCCTTGTTCGACATAAACGCTTCAAAATGACGTTCGAAGGCGGCCGCATTCCAATGACTGCAACGCGTAAAAGAGAGAGCAAAATATAACAGAAAATTCAATGTGGTGTACCAAAATAAAAACAAAAATTCGGGTTGTAATGAAGCGATCGAAGAAAGCAACTTCTAGACATACAGCGAGATGAAACAAACATTAAAACAAGGATCGAAATAACCTTCTACCTTTACAAACCCAAAACAAAAGAAACCCCGACAGCTAGAACAATAACAAAATATGAAGATATCCAATCATTATTGAATGTACACGAAACAGCACAGTGACGTTACAAACAAGTACAATCAAATATGAGAATAATATAAATAAATAAATATATGAATAAATAAATAAATAAATAATGTACTGACATCTCTAATTAAATATTAATTCTGTCTTGGAGCATATGTTTGAGTTTGGAGGTTGATGAATGTCTGCGTTGCTTGAGCGGTGTAGGTGGGTAGGGATGCAAGAATATCTATCTATGTAAATGCGTGTGTGTATGTAAACACTCACGGTGGTGCACCAGCATGACCGCAGCCACTTGGCTGAAACACATAAATAAATAAATATATATATATATCTTATGCGTATATTTACAGATGCATACATATATAGACAGAGATGCATACATATATATATATATATATATATATATATATATATATATATATATATATATATATATATATATATACGAATATGCGTGGTTGTATAATGTATATATGTACGTGTCTATATATGTTGCTCTTTCTGCTTTCCAATGTGCATATT
>NC_142941.1:11890053-11907553 GCF_046866305.1 Octopus bimaculoides
CGTTGCCAATAGTTATGTCGTCGGTTGTTTCTGTTTTTTTTTTTTGTTTTTTTATTTCATTCCTATTTTATGCAGACATTTCTATACGCAAGCACAAGGTATCGAGTGGGGAGAATAACATGTAGAGTGTTATTGATAAACTCTGTTAGTAAATTTACTCGTACATATAAACATAAAAAGGAATATATATATGTGTGTATATGCGTGTGTGTGTGCGTGTGTGTGTGTGTGAGCGTGTGTGTGTGTGTGTGTGTGTGTGTGTGTGTGTGTGTGTGTGTTTGTGAGCGTGTGTGGTGCGTGCGTGCGTGTGTGTGTGTGTGTGTGTGTGTGTCTGTGTGTCTGTGTGTGTCTGTGTGTGTCTGTCATGTGTGTGTGTGTGTGTGTGTGTGTCTGCGTGTGTGTATGTGCCTGCGTGTGCCTATGTATGCCCGCATACAGATATACACTCATATATTTATATACACCAATATCATTGTCCAATTGCAGATTATATAAGATTACAAATACCGATTTACACATTTACTCTTATATGCTTATATGCAATAACTTTGTTACGCATCCATTAATCTACATATACACATATGAGTGTGCGTACGTGTAGATATAGGCATACGAATTTGTATATATATATATATATATATATATATATGCATATTATTTACATGTATATATTTGCTTGTTCATGTCCGTATGTAAATATAAAGAACGTTCAACTTAGCATCGGTTGTCGAGTGATGGAAGTGTGATGTGGCTTGTAATGGGAGACGAACCTTGTTGTTAGCGATTCAAATGGATCGTATAAAGCCCCTGAAATGCTCAACAATCTTTTGGATGTGAGAAAGGTATTGATGGAAAACCATTTTTGTTTGATAGTAAAGGTGACAGCAATTGCTGTTGCTGCTGCTGCTGCTGGTGTATTCGTTGTTGGTGTCGGAGAAGTTTCTGTAATGTTGATCTGATGTAAACACGGCAAACATCTAAATGCAGTCTTGTAAATGCAAACGGTTTACTGGATATATGATACATATGGTGGTATCTGGTTAATATATCCTTCTGTTTCTTTTTCTTTCTTTTTTTTTTTTTTTTTTTTTTTTGCTTTTCCTTTCGCGTTTTGCTTCGATTTACTTCCTGGTACGACAGCATATTTTATAAGAAGACGATGAAAACATACAATATCTGTGTATTTTGTATGTAAGTATCAATGTCTATGTGCATCAGCCTGTGAGTGTTTGCGCGCGCGTTTGTGTATGTATGCCCAGATACACATATACTGAGAAAGATATTTGCCTACATCTACACGCATGCCTATATATATATATCTATATATATATATATATATATATATATATATATATATATATATATATATATATGTGTGTGTGTGTGTGTGTATACATATATATATGTATGTATGTATGTATATATATGTATTATGTATATGTATGGACAGGGTGATAGACAGAGAGATATACTGATATAGATAGATACAACTTTACAAATAGACATAGTCACAACTGGCTGTCTTTGTATCTATCAATCTTCATGCATCTATCTATTACTAGACAGACAGACAGTCAGTCAGGCATATATATATATACAGATAGATAGATAGATAGATAGATAGATAGATAGATAACTAAATTACAACAGGTATATAGTCCATTTTTTGTATTATAGTGCATTGTTGTACCATTTAAAACTTTTTATTCTTTACAAACAATACACAATGCTTCAAGCGAACTACAATACTCTCCTATTAACGCGCGTGTGTGTGTGTGTGTCCTTCTGTAGAGATTGGTTTCAAATTTTGACATAAGACCAGTAATTTCAGGAAATAAGTACTAGGTGACCTCAGGGTTGAACTATTTTATCGATCCGAAAGGATGAAAGGCAAAGTCAACCTCGACGGAATTTGAACCGTTATGTAGACATTACGTAGTACTTGTATGCGGACAATTACGTCATACGTGTACTTGTGACGTTGATTGTTTCCAGTCCTTCACAAGAAAATGTGTCTCGCTGTACGGAAATTTTACGTTACTTGGAATTAGGCGAGTGTTGGCAACAGGAATCAGAAAATCCGCCCCGGTTCACTCCATTCGCCCGGCACAAGCATGGAAAAGTGAACGTTAAATAGTGACGACGATGATAATGATGGTGATGATTTTAATTTTGGTATTTCTCTGAGGATCGAGAGAGACAGATGTGGAGAATGTACGTTTCTATTAGAACCGAATTGAAATTCTTTAATATAAATGTGTTTACTGAGTAAATTAAACTATACAATTTACTTATGTTCGTGTTTGTTTCGGGTTTATATACATAGAAAAAAATATTTGTTAACCTTAATTATGTTCCGCTATTATATCCCCAGTGTTGTTTAACTTGTATTATTCACAGTCTGAGAGACATCCGTTGTTCCTTTATGGTCAACTCTTTTTTTTTTTTTTTCCCCTATGTTCTGTATTGTCTCCATTAAATATTACTACTGTTTATCTGTCTCTGATTATTCTGCTGTGTAATCAGTTATTCTATTTGATGTTAAGTGTGAAATTGAGGAGATGGTTTTTGGTATAACAGTGGATATTCGTCTGGTCATCTAACTGTTCGTCTTTTAAATACGGTGAGATGGCAGAATTGTTTGAACGCCTAGTAAAATGCCCTGCCTAGAGTAGAAACGAATCGTTAGCACGCTGGACGAAAGGCTTAAAGGGTATTTCGCCTGTCGCCACGTTCTGAGTTCAAATTCCGCCGACGTCGACATTGCCTTTCATCCCTTCGGAGTCGATAAATTACATATCAGTGAAACACTGGGATCGATGTAATCGACTTAATCCCTTCCTCCAAATCTTAGGCCTTGTGCCTTCAGTAGAAAGGATTATTTCATTGCTTACTAAGGCGATGAGCTGATAGAATTTTTGGCTTACTGGACAAAATGTATGGCAACATTTCATCTGCTTTTACGTTCTAAGTTCGAATTCAGCTGCCGTCGACTCTACGTTTTCATCCTCTTTAGAGATCGATAAAATAAGCACCAGTGATATACTGGAGTCGATGTAATCTACCGGCTCCTTTCTACCTAATCGCTGGCCTTGTGCCAAAATTTGAAAGAATTCTTACGCGAGCTGGCAGAATCGTTTGCATTTCGGGCTTTCACATTCTGAGTTCAAATTCCGCCAAGGCCGACTTTGCCTTTCACCACTCGGGTTGAGTACTGGTGTCGATATAATCGACTTACCCATTCTCCGAAACTGCTGTCCCTCTACCAAAATGTGAAAGCAACATTTTGGTTGTAGTGAAGGCAGCGCGCTGGCCGAATTGTTAACGCGCCTCGCAAAATGCTTCGCCAAGTTAGACGTTCATACTTTCCGAGGCGATAAGATAAGTACCTATTAAGCACTGCGGTCGATCGATCTAATCATTCTATATCCTCACTGAACTTACTGTCCTTATGTCAAAATTTGACACGAATATTCTGGTCGTTTTGTGGGGTTGGAACAGCAGCAGCAGCAGTTGTAGTAGTAGTAGTAGTAGTAGCTGCTCTAGCGTATTACTTCGGATATATTTTCATTAATAATAGCAATGCTTTGTCTGTGTCCAGTCCCGCTTGTTTGACTCATTGTAAATAACGAAATACAAATAATGAGAAGCAAAGAAGTCTACAGACAAATCAGACATCAATCATTCACAAAACAAACATAACAAACAAACACGAGCATGCACATACACGTTCAAATACATCTATATCAATACATATATATATATATGTGTGTGTGTTTTTATATATATATGTGGGTGTGCGTATGTGTGTGTGTGTGTGTGTGTGTGTGTGTGTGTGTGTATGTATGTATTACGTATGTATAGGAGGTGTAGGCTGAAAAATTCCGGTTTTAACAGTGTCCCGAAAGTCCTGGTTGGATACCGAAACTTCCGAGTTCTTTTACAGGGCTTAGAAAAACTGATGGACCGCCGCGATAAGTGTGTGAATCTGAGAAGGAGAGTCGGTTGAGTAAATTCATAATTAACTAATCCGCCTGTATTTCCTTTTACCCAAAGCCAGGAACTTTTCAGCATTCTCTCCTGTACACATACACAATATATATATATATATATATATATATATATATATATATATATATATATATATATATATATATATATATATATATATATATATACATATATATATATATATAATATAATATAATATAGGATAAATTCTTTATAAGAATTTATCAAGTAGTCAGCGTTAAAAAACCTCATAATGAAAAAATAACGAAAAATTTCGTAATGAAAAAATTCATCGTTTCTTCATAGATATATTTAATTATATATAAAAAGGGCATTAACTGTGTATCAATGCCTCACGCTATCGAGGGACTAAATAAGAAAAAAGACTACCAAAAATAAGCAACATATTTAAATATGTTGCTTATTTTTGGTAGTTTTTTTACTTATTTAGTCCCTCGATAGCGTGAGGCATTGATACACAGTTAATGCCCTTTTTATATATAATTATATATATATATAGGTTTAGCCAAAAGTCACCTGACAGTAAATCAAAACCATTTAACTCCAAGATTTATTTATTTTTAACAACTGAATGAATTTAATAGAAGCATCTAAATATGAAACGTCATGAAAATTGTTCAAACTGAAGTCATTCTTGAGCGACACATTTTTCCATTCGAGTCAATACGGAATTACAGATGGTATTTAGGGAATTTTGATTTACTGTCGAGTGACTTTTAGTCAGCCCTGTATATATATATATATATATATATATATATATATATATATATATATATATATATGTATATATACCGAAGTAAGCACATAAAATGTGCTTACATGAACGGGAACATGAAACTCCGAGTAACAGTCTTTTGTTATATTTCTGCTGCTTTTAAATAAAGTATATATATATATATATATATATATATATAATATACGCAGTAGATAGTTAGAGATGAAAGCAGTAACTATTCTGAGAAGTAGAGAGAAGACCATGTGGATGTGGCAATAAATATTACTTTTTATTTATATATACATTTATATGTTTGTATGTGTGTATAGATGGATATATGAGGCGTTGTTACTTGTAAAATTGCCTTATTGCCTTGCTCTGAGACTGAGTATTTCAAATGAAACAATTGCATAATGGTAGATTCTTGGTAACTATTTATTAAAGTCAAACACCGACCAGGTCGTTGACGTAACATGAAACCTTTGACACTTAATTATACACAATAGTGTCAAGAAATAAAGCAAAATTCAATATAACACTGTATGTGTTTTTCAAATGATTTTCGTGACATTACACACAATGTAACTACCATTTCTATACACACACACACACACACACACACACATACACATACGCACGCACACAGTCACACACACAGACACACACACACTCACACTCTCACACATATATCTATATATGTGTATATATATATATGAATTAATATTTGAAAATATATATATATACACACACGTGTACATACAACTCATATGTGTGTGTGTGAGTATATATGCATATAAGGAAGTTTATGTATGTAGTTTCAGACTTATATGTATACATCAACATACATAAATACATAAATATGAATATATTTACACATACATACGCAACACACACACACATACATACATATATGTATGTGTGTGTGTGTGTTTCTACAGAGAGTCAGACAGACACAGAGAGAGTGAGAGAGAAACGAACACAAATGAGAGGTTGGAGAGTGAGAAATAGAAACGGATTCAGATCGAACGAGAGAGTTGAGTAGAGAGATAGGACTTCGAATATATAAGACTAGTGAATATATACACATTGAAATTTAATGGCGAAAATTTTAAACAAAAGACATAAAAATCTAAGATTAATAGTCTGAACATCTTAAGCATTCTACAACTGTTTATGGTATTTTTTTTATTCTTTTCTATAAAATGTAATGTTGTAACATACGTTAATAATGATTTGGCTATAAATTCAATAAAATTGGTATTTTCATTAAAAAAATATATTTTATATTTTTCTAGAAAATAACTAAATCAACGGTAATTAGTAAATAGGACTTAACAATGATTTTTATTTGGATTTTACTTACCAGACTTGGAATTTGAACAGGAATTATCACACCAGAATTTGAAATTAAAGTCGTATTTAAATAGACAACAAAGGAAATATGTCTGCTTGATTGTGTTTTCTTAATAATAGTTTCAAAATTCTCTGGAACAAAGCCAGCAATTACGTGGGAGGGTTTCGTCGGCTAACTCGACCCCAGTTCTCAATTAGGCCTTATTTTATCGTCTGCAAAAGGATGAAAGGCAAAGCCGAACTCAGAAGGTAAACAGATTGGAAGAAATACCACGAGCCATTTTTCTGCTTTGTCTTCCATCCATTCGGCGTCGATAAAATAGGTAATAGTCGAGTACTGAGAACCACTAACCTATTGCCTGCAGGTAGTTGGCCTTGTGCCAAAATCAGAAATCATTTTAGAATAAAGGAGTATTGGTTAAGCATGACATTTATTGACTGGATTGATAGGCAAAGTAAGTTAAAGAAACTAGAACATACAAGGAACAGATGCCAGCTCTCCTAAAGTCAGTTTAATCTCTAACATTTGTTATTGAGGGGTCTCTCCCTCCCTCCTTCCCTCTCTCGCTTTCTCTCTCTCTCCCTCCCTCTCTCCCTCTCTCTCTCTCTCTCTCTCTCTCTCTCTCTCTCTCTCTTTCGCCCCCCGTCTCGTGTTCGAAAGAGCAGAAGGTTCTCAAATATTACTTCATCTTCTAAAATACAATTCCAATTTCATTTTGTTTTTCATCCTGGACAAGAAAAAATTCTGGAACTTTTCGGATATCGTCAAGAATTATTTGGACTTGTATTTCCATGCAAATTCCGGTTAAATGCATAGTTGTTGCGATTACTTCAGTGTTTACCAACTGCCTACAGTACCAAGAAAGTGACAATGAGCAAATGTTTGAGATTGACGCAAATATATTTTATTGTAAACCATATGAAGCAACCTCCCCATATATTGTGGTGTTTTAGGGCGGGTATGTAATACACTAGTTCTGCTTGTCATTTCGACTCATCCTTTGATTTGAATTCCAAAAATAGTCCTACCATTTCTTTCAAGAATGACGGAGAATATAAATTCCACATGTCTGCTAGAGTTGTTTGTAGTTGCTCTTTTCGTGTTATGAGAAAGAATCTCGTGTCTTTCAATATACAGAAACTTGGTATTTTCTTTTTTTTCTCACATTCAATTTAGCGACTGAGGCACTGATGTTCTTGTCTTTGTTACGAATCTCTGACATGCAGATTTCTTCAGCGTTTGATGATTCTTATCAATAGCTTATCTACTCGTCATATTTCTCACGAAATAAAGACTGGTTGAAACGCCAATTGTCGTTTCTCAATTCGAACTATCAATTCATCTCTCCGCTTGATGAAATGCGTGTGCATTACTACAGCTCGATGAAGAAAACCGGTTTTTATTCATGTTATTGTTTTATTGTTTGGCCTATAGTTACTAATGTCTACTCCAATGTTTGAGTTTTCGGCCAATAATTATTACTATTACTCTCTTTGTGCAATGTTTACGTTTCGTTGTGTGATTAAATTGGCTGCCTTTTTCACTTTCAGCTTTCTGTGTTGTTATATTCAACTAAATATTTTGTAGGTGTTATCGCTCTCCCTCTCTCTGTCTCTCTCTTTCTTTCTTTCTATTTCTCTCTCTCTCTCTCTCTCTCTCTCTCTCTCTCTCTCTCTCTCTCTCTCTCTCTCTCTCCTTTTCGCTCGCTCGCTCACATTCTCTTTGTCTCTAGGCGAATGGGAACTACTTTTTAGATTGAAAGTAACCACAAAGTTTTATGTGTAAAGTGTCTGAAAAATAACCAAACCTTTCTCACATCACGTATGACACAGTTACCCAGATGTGATTCAGAAGATTTCTTCGAAAAAAGATGATTGAGAAAGAATGCTTTTCTCCTCCAGTTATGCTTAATAAACTAGTATATCCTACAAAATTTACAGTGTCATGGCTTTCCATGTCCAGCGACAAACTCTATCACACCCACCCCGCTTCACAAATGCTCAAACAGCATTTTTTGAAAATGACACATAGGACGCCGTATGAGATTTCTCTGCCAATAAAGGATATATCAGACAAAATAATTGCAGGGTTGGCTCCAAGACCTCCTTGGTTACTTTGCTCTTCTCGTGCTCCTCTGTCATGAAAGATGATAGTGGTAGCAGCTACTTTGAGGAGTAATTAATCTCACGCATTCACTCTTTCATTAAAATGTTCCATACGACGTATTTAGTACGAAAGAACGTTTGCATTTACATT
Source organism: Octopus bimaculoides (assembly GCF_046866305.1). Classification (NCBI taxonomy): domain Eukaryota; kingdom Metazoa; phylum Mollusca; class Cephalopoda; order Octopoda; family Octopodidae; genus Octopus; species Octopus bimaculoides. Next base: position 11,898,411 of record NC_142941.1, read on the forward strand.
TACATTTGGTGTGTCTATGCATATATAACGTTAATGTTTTTGCTGTCAAACGAGTTGTTTATTACGCTGCGTTTTTTTTTTCGTTGACATATATATTTGTGCGTCCATTAATAATTTATGACATTCGTTTTCTTTTTCTTTCGTTGTGGGTTTGGTTTATTTGCCGTAATCTTTCTAAGAGGCGAATCCTTAAAAAAGAAACCATTTTTTAAATTTTTTACTTAACATTAGATTGTAAAATAAAGCGGAAATAGATGTAAAAATTCGACTTTGCCGCGGTAAGTTCAGTAACGGTTTAGACCTTCGAAAATGTTCAATAAAGGACTCAGTTATATAAAATTTGAAATGGAACTTTATTTTTTCACTTGCATTTGTAAAAACATCGGAAATAAATCGCAGAAGAATTTTAGCTTTACGCTACAAAGTCAGTAGGAAATTATATTAACAAGAATAAGAACAACAACAAAACCAACAAAAGCAACAAAACCAACAGTTACAGCGTCAACAATAATAACAATATTTTACAAATTTGCGTTGATATGTGTGTTTCTGTGTACGTGTATGTGTGTATGAGTTTGCATATGTATGTGGGCGTGTGAGTGTGTATGTGTATGTACTTGTGTGTGTTTGTGTGTTTGTGTGTGTGTGTGTGAGAGAGAGAGAGAGAGTGAAAGAGTCAGAAAGAGACCAAAAGACAGCAGTACAATTTGAAGGAAAGGAAACTTTAAAATGTTGAAAACAAGATGCGCACCTTACTGACAGATTAAAAAGGAAATATTTATCGCGACAGTGAAAAACCTGAATTCAACACACGCCATGAAAAGTGTATAAAGTATCAATCCATCAAAGGGAAAATTTATCTATATTACGTATGAGTATGTTCGTATGTGTACGTGTATGTGTCTATAATATATATATATATATATATATATATATATATATATATGTGTGTGTGTGTGTGTGTGTGTGTGTGTGTGTGTGTGTGTGTGTGTGTGTGTGTGTGTGTGTGTGTGTGTGTGTGTGTGTGTGTATGTATGTATGTATGTAGTTATACACAGGTATATACATATCTATACGTATCAATCTCTGTGTGTGTGATTTATACGACATTATTACCTTAGAACCATATTCCGCAAAGTAAAGTTCTCGGACGGTTTCGTGTAAAATCATGTTTCTCACGGCAGAAAGTATGGTTAAATAATCGTCAGACACAAATGGAAAATATTTAGAGAAGATTCCATCAACTCCAAAGTACAAATATTAACATCCGGTGAGATCGAAAACCAATAACCATAAATTAACTGTTAGAAATCAATCAAATAAGGACGCTGAGCCACTATGGCCAAACCCCTTGGTCAAAAAATTGAGATCGGATGGTGTGAACACACATTCACTTTAAAACTAATAAGCGCAAGCAGAATATCCATTCTTCCTTATGGTCTTCGGAAATGAAAACTACCGTAACTTTTATTACTTTTGCTATTTCAAAGCGGCCATTTTTTTTACTGCGTACATTGCTCTCACATATTAAAACTATACCCGCTGAGGTCAACTTTGCCTTCTATCCTTTCGGAGTCGATAATATAACTACCAGTTGGGCACCGGAGTCGATGTAATCGACTTATCCCCAACCCCACACCACACAACAGAAATTGCTGGTCTTCTGCCAAAATTTGAAACCGATAATAAAACTTTAAAGACTTTGGGCACGAGGAATTTTGTTATGCAACCATAACATACTATAAAATATATTAAGTGTTTTTATGAGTCATCACTACGTTCTACTGCGTTAGCAGTTGCCCTTTACATTATTTTGTTAGGGTTATTTCTACAGGAATCATAACCAGCGTAATAATAATAATAATAATAATAATAATAATAATAATAATAATAATAATAATAATAATAATAGTAGTAGTAGTAATAATAAAAGATGTGGCATCTTAAAGCGAGAACTGTTCCTGTTATTGTAGGTGCCCTAGGCATGATGAGAAAGAGATGGCAGAAACAACTAGATAATATCCCAGGAGAAGCATGTGCCAGAGAAATCCAAAAGATTGTGCTGGCAAGTACTGCTCACATCCTTAAAAAAACCCTATCAGTTTAAATGTTTTTGTTGTATTACATGAAGATATTTCGCTACTGCCCCTGTCACTTCCCCTCCCTAAGCTTTCAGTTATACTGTAATATCTCTTGTCCTTCACTTGCCCTAGGATGCTGGGTGTGTCTCGGCAAGTGATTGCAACAAACATGCAGAGCAAAGGTAAAGAAGAAGAAGAAGAAGAAGAAGAAGAAGAAGAAGAAGAAGAAGAAGAAGAAGAAGAAGAAGAAGATTAATAATAATAATAATAATAATAATAATAATTACATAGGCCAATCCAGTAACATTTGCTGGCTGAGTTAGTAGATTAAATTTGCTCCAGTAATGACTGGCGCTATATGTTAGCGACTCTGTAATGATGAAATGCAAAGCCCCATTCAGTAGGATTTGAACGCAGCATGTATAGGAATGCAACTAATTATGGCAAAGTATGTTAATATGGTGCAATTTACGGATAGTCATTGACCAGTATCGGACATCGACTACTATGTCTGCCTCTATAAAATCATAACTCGAGACAAACCAAGGAAGGTACACTCATGAAACGGAAATGAAACATTTGCCACAATCACGTTAATGCCGCCTATTTGACGTCGATCGTTAAACGCCGTCCTGTTTGACATCAGACGTTTTAATGTTGAAGGTGCGATGCGTTTTAATGTGTCTCTTAGTCTCTTTCTCCCCACCCTCTCACTCTATCCCTCTCTCTTTCTCTCCTCCTCCCCTCTCTCTGTTTATGTTTGTAAGTATGAGGAGAGGGAAAATATTTATGTCAGTCGCGTTCAATTAATAAATTCCCCTCCCCCTTTCTATTGTTTTCTTTCTCTCTTTATGTGTGTAATTATATTTATATGTTTGAGGAGAAGGAAACAGTTTGTCTTTCGTTTTCAATTATTAAATTGTAATGGTATCTCACTCCCTCCCTCCCTTCCACTGTCTTTCCTTCTTTATTTCTATCTTTCTTTCTTTCTCTTTGCGTGTGAACATATTTCTATATGAATCTATAAAGAGAGAAGTGTTAATTTCAATTAAGTGCAATTAATAAATTACCTCTCTCTCTCTTTCTTTCAATTTCTAATTGTGTAGACTTCTGTGCGTGTGTGTCAGTGTTTGTATAGTATGTATGTGGATGTGTGTGCGTGTGTGTATGCGCGCCGCGCAGGCGTTTTCCTCCAGTATCAAAAAATACTGTCGCCCAAACAGTCTGATTACGCAATCAACCGTGCCGAATCGGCAGCGAACAAACGGCTGCGCCCAATCGTCTGATTATGGCATGAAATTACATTTTCCTCTTGATAATGTCAAGACGACTGAGAAACTGAAGTAACTACTTCCATTTCTTTAGCAGTAGTCATACTGTCTTTACAAAGCTACAGTAATTGTAATCAAATTTGTTCTCTTCCCAAAACATGTGCATCACCGACAACAGCTCCAGTAACCAGGAACAGCACGAACAGCGGCAGAAGCAACAGAAGCAGCAGCAGAAGCAACAGAAGCAGCGGCAGCAGCAAAGGCAACAATAAGAAAAACAATTGGCGTTTTAACGGTTGCGTTCAGTTAACCGCATTTAGAAACATCGACAGTAAAACACACACAAACAGAAACAGAATCTTCACTATGGTGAATGTAATATTCTTATTTTATTATATAGTGACTAATTCTGTGAGATTTCAGTTCTGTACACGTATAAACACACACACGCATATATATATATATATATATATATATATATATATATATATATATATGTGTGTGTGTGTGTGTGTGTGTGTGTGTGTGTGTGTGTGTGTGTGTGTGTGCACGCACATACATACAACCAAGAACACACACACACACACAAACATGTACACAAAATAGAAGTGTATATATATATAGATAAATATATATATATATATATATATATATATATATATATATATATATATATATGTATATATATGCATGTATGTATATATATATATATATATATATATATATATATATATATATACATACATACATAATATATAACATATATTGAATATTGCATATTAAATATACATTTATATATATAGATGTTACATATATATGTACATACATGTAAATACACTCATACACATATATGTATATCTATCTATCTATCTATCTATCTATCTATATATATATATATATATATATATATATATATATATATATATATATATATATATATATATACAAAGTGAGAGACAGAGAGACCCCGAAGCAAGTAGAGCTTAAATTCTTTTGTATGAATGTATATCTGCATATTTTTAAACATGTATCTATGTATATATATATATATATATATATATGTGTGTGTGTGTGTGTGTGTGTGTGTGTGTGTGTGTGTATGTATATATATGCATATACATATATATATGCATGCATTTATATATATATATGCATATATATGTACATGCGCATATATATATATTCACACATATACACACACAAAGACAGACATGGAAATACTATTAAACATATGTAAATGCATGCATTTTTTGTATACATACATACATACATATATGTGTATGTGTATGCATATATATATATATGCATACACACACACACAAACACACACACATATATGTATGTATGTACAGAAAAAAATGCACGCATTTACATATGTTTAATAGTATTTCCATGTCTCTCTTTTCATATATAATACCATTCTATTTCGTCCAAAAACAACAAGAAAGAAATCAATACGAACGCCAGTTCTACAACCGAATACCAAATGCGGTGCTCCGAATAAATTTGACTTCGATATAAAGTTATATCGTTCGTTATACAATCGGTATACGTTAAATATTAAGTATTTAGATCTATTCACAAAGTACGCCGGTTGGATATTGTTGCTCTCTACAAGCACATGACTTTGGATTAATATTTTGGTGGTCAGTATACATCTGTGTGATTCGTCGATTACGATATTGATCATCTGTATACGTTGTTCGAACCTGCAGTAAGAACCAGTCTTCAACCTCTACTACTAAACGTGAAATTTAGACTGAAAGTGATAATCGTAACTTAGTAAATGCGACCCACATTTTTCAGCTAATTGTAAGTTGCGTAGAGCCGAACCGAAATTATTTTAATAAAGATATACGTAAACTCCAAAGGCATCGAGCGGGTAGAAGCGTTAGCACGGCGGGCGAAATGCTTAGCGGTATTTCGTCTGCCGTTACGTTCTGAGTTCAAATTCCGTGGAGGTCGACGTTGCCTTTCATCCTTTCGGGGATCGATAAATAAAATACCAGTTACGCACTGGAGTCGATGTAATCAACTTAATCCCTTTGTTTGTCTTTGTTCGTCCCCTCTATGTTTAGCTCCTTGTGGGCAGTAAAGAAATAATTGTTAGCATGCTAGACAAAATGCTTAGCGGTAAAATGCCCGTCGCTACGTTCTGAGTTCAAATTCCGCGTTCCGGTTCGGTAAATTGGGATCGATCTAATCGACTGACACCCTCTCCAAACATTTTGGGGCCTGTGCCAAGAGTAGAAAGGAATCGTTAGCACGCTAGACGAAATGTTTAGTGATATTTAGTTTAGTCCGTCGATACGTTCTGAGTTCAAATTCTGCCGAGGTCAACTTTGCCTTTCATCTTTTCGGGGTCGATAAATTAAGTAAGTTAAGAAACACTGGGGTTGATATAAATCGACTGGTCCCCATCCCACAAATTTTAGGCCTTGCCTTTCCAATAGGAAGAATCGTTGGTACACCGAGCAAAATTCTAAGCGCCATTGCGTCCGTCTTTACGTTCTGAGTTGAAATTCTGCCGAGGTCTACTTAGCAGTTCATCCTTTAAGGGTAGATAAAATAAGCATCAGTTAAGTACTTGGATCGATGTAATCGACTTACACCCTCTCCTGGGTGATTCTTGGCTTTCTTTCTTCAGTCAAGTACCAGAAGTCACGACCATTTCGGGCAGTTATATATATATATATATATATATATATATATATATATATATATATATATATATATATATATATATATATATATATATATATATATATATATATATATATATATATATATATATATATATATTTATATTTATATATATATATATATGTATGTATATATATAGTTTTAGGGAAAATAACCAAGTTTCAAGAACTCATCGATGAAAATCCACTATCACATATAGAAAATTAATAATTAAAAACACAATAAATGAGTATAATATAAAACAAAGTAAATATCATGAGATAAATAGTCATTTTATTATATTTATCTCATGATATTTACTTTGTTTTATATTATACTCATTTATTGTGATTTTAATTATTAATTTTTCTATATGTGATAGTGGATTTTCATCGATGAGTTCTTGAAACTTGGTTATTTTCCCTAAAACTATATATTTTATCTATAACGCTCAATTTAATTTTAATTTTTTATAAATTGATTTTAATTGAGTTTTTACCTGTAATTTTGGATTTTGTCCCTAATATTATTATATATATGTATATATATATTCGTGGCACTCCGTCGGTTACGACTTCGAGGGTCCCAGTTGATCCAATCAACGGAACAGCCTGCTCGTGACATTAACCTGCAAGTGGCTGAGCACTCCACAGACACGTGTGCCCTTAACGTAGTTCTCGGGGAGATTCAGTGTGACACAGAGTGTGACAAGGCTGGCCCTTTGAATTACAGGTACAACAGAAACAGGAAGAAAAAGTGAGGGAAAGTTGTGGTGAAAGAGTACAACAGGATTCAGCACCACCCCCTGCCGGAGCCTCGTGGAGCTTTAGGTGTTTTCGCTCAATAAACTCGCAACGCCCGGTCTGGGAATCGAAACCGCGATCCTACGACCGCGAGTCCGCTACCCTAACCACTGGGCCATTGCGCCTCCACACACACACACACACACACACACACACACACACATATATATATATATATATATATACATATTTAGTCCAACGTATATATATATATATATATATATATATATATATATATATTTAGTGCGAAGTATATATATATATGTACATGTGTGTGTGTGTGTGTGTGTGTGTGTGTGTGTGTGTGTGTGTGTGTGTGTGTGTGTGTGTGTGTGTGTGTGTGTGTGTGTGTGTGTGTGTCCATGTGCGTGTCTTTCAAAACCGCATGACAACCAGGTGGTAGATTGCTTTGCATCCCTGCAATTTAGCCACCCATCAAAAAGTACCAGGCTTAAAATATAAGTGCTGGGCTCAATTTGTCCGACTAGACCCTTCAAGGGGATACACCAGCAAGTCACAGAAGCAAATAAAATATATATTAAAGCGGTATAAACCACCAGAATGTATAACATTTTTGTTTGGGTCTCAAAAAACATAAAAAAGCATGTAAACCTTTGAACTTTTCGTTATCAATTTTCTTAAACTCATTTATGAAGTGGCTGTCATAACCAATTCCTCTGAAAAACAATCCAAGTATCATATCATAGATTTATATAGTGTGGTTTAAGCTACCATATCAATGCAGAATTAAAGCCAACAGATTTTACTCTGTGTTTCTTAAATATGATTCACCTAAGGTCATCTTCAGACATTTTTAATTAATTCTGCTTTATTTTATCACTATCTTTATAATCCATCTCATCTGTAATCCAATTCTCAAGAGAAATTTATAATGCTTTTACCATTTTCAACAGATCTAGATACTCCACAGAAGTGAGAATACATACATACATACATACATAATACACACACATACATATACACACAGGCATATGTGTAAGTGCATATATATATATATATACATATATATATGTGTGTGTATATATATATATATAAAAATGAATATATATATATACATATATATATATATATAAATTAATATATATATATATCTGTATATACATACATACATACATACATACATACATACATATACATACATGCATATATATACATATATATATATATGGGGAGAGAGAGAGAGAGAGAGAGAGAGAGAGAGAGAGAGAGTGAGAGAGAGATGAAGTTATTAATTTATAATTCATTATTATATTTAAAATCTTACATTTTTCTGATGTCATTAAATTACTTTTCCCTATAGATTACTCTTTATTTATTATCCCTTATAAAGGTGTTTATATTATCTACATGTGGGGGTTTTAAGATTAATCCGACAATTCCATTTATTTTTATCCATCATATTCTCTTCGTTGCACCAAAGTTTTCTCATATGCGTCTTTCTCTGGCTTGCTTTGCAGTCATTCACTGAGCATGCAGTAGAGAATGGGCATCTAGAGGTAATAGTGTGTATCTATTTGTTTGGATACGCGTATATATTTATATATGTGATGCGCGCGCGCGTGTGTGTATGGTTATCCATGTCTCGCATCAGAAAAGAGTCAGATTGAGAAGTAGAAGTTCAAGTGATACATAGAATTTATCATTTTATATTTATGTTGTTTCTGGTTACATCTTTTAGATTTTGTAGCTTGTTTACCAACCGCATGGTTCCGGGTTCAGTACCACTGCGTGGCACCTTGGGCCAGTGTCTTATACTATAGCCTCGGGACGATCAAAGTCTTGTGAGTGGATTTGGTAGACGGAAACTTAAAGAAGCCCGTCGCATATATGTATATATATGTGTGTATGTGTGTGTGTGTTTGTCCTTCCCAACATCGCTTGACAACCGATGCTGGCGTGTTTACGTCCCCGTAACCTAGAGGTTCGGCAAAGAGACCGATAGAATAAGTATTAGGCTTACAAAGAAGAAGTCCCGGGGTCGATTTGCTCGACTAAAGGCGGTGCTCCAACGTGGCCACCGTTGGAAACAAGTAAAAGAGTAAAAGAGTAATATGAATTATTTATCAATATTGTATATATATTCATGTTTAGCGGCATTTCATCCGTCTATATGTTCTAATATCAAATTCCACCTAGGTCGAATTTACATTTCGTCAACTCGGGGTCGATAAATAAGTACTAGTTGAGTCCTGATGTCAATGTAACCGATTAGTCTCCTCCCCAGAAATTACTGGCCTGGTACCAAAATTTGAAACCAATATTATATATATGCTTATCGACATTTC